>NC_056731.1:1130059307-1130359307 GCF_019279795.1 Protopterus annectens | reverse complement strand
TTTAATAGTAAAGATGCAATCTTACGAGCAGAATGAGTTGATTCTGACAAAACTGTAGCAGAAGGGCAAAGTACTAAATATGGGATACAGCAGAGTGTTTGTGGAGGATGACTATTCATTGTATACCAGACAGAAGAGGAATACATTTATTCCACTATTCAGGGAATATTGAGAAGCGGGCATGAAATTCAAATTACTACATCCAGCTATCTTCAAAATATTTTTCTCTGGAGGAACATTTTTTTTTGATGAAGTATGTGAGAAGACAAAAAATACAAAAATTTGTCCAACAAAAAGTGAGCTGTGTAACCGAAGCAGATGCTGCTTCTTGTTCTTCTGATAATAAAGACCATGAAGAGACTATGCCAGTGAAACCTTTCCCAGTATTTCAATGGAAAATGCTTGACAGAGGGAAAAAAACACAGGAGTTGACTACAGGAATACAGAGCATACTGGAGATGAACCAGAGACAGGGTATGGGAGATGGAGATGAACAGGACTAGAACAAGAGAATCTGGAAATATTGAACTTTCTTGGACTTTGTTAAACTTGTAGGGACTCCAAAACATATGCCCTATTTTATGTCATTAACATTTGGAGAATAAAATCAGTAACTTGGAAAATGACAAATGTGGGATTACAAAGCAATAATTATATTTGTGAAACAAGACAGAAGAAGAAAATCTGGAAATATTGGACCTTTTTGGACTTTGTTAAAACTTGTAGGGACTCTAAAGCATATGCCCTACTTCATGTCATTAATATTTGGAAAAATACTCAGCAGAGGGGAAGAGGAGAGAGAGAGATAAATGTAAGTGAAACAATTTTTTTTCTTAACAGTACTATTTAATTGGTGGATGATTTTGTTTTTATAGAGATTTTTTCACTGATTTTTAAGTATAATGGGAATTGTAATGTAAAAAGGTGCTCCTGTTTTTTTTTTCTTTCTCCATTCTTCTTTCTTTCTTCTTGTTCAGATGTAAGAAATGTAGGCAATGCAGTGTAAAAAAAAGATCTTGTTTAAACAGCTTGACAAAAGAAAAATTAACATGCTTTTTCTCACTCTCGCATAGGGCAATGACTGGATTAAGGCCATTAGCTTTATATAGTCACAAGTTTTAAGAGAAAGCAAGTAAATGAAAATGAATATTGAATATCATAAGGTCTTTTCTAGTAAACAGTCCTGTATGGTTCTCATGTCACTAGCACACAATCTGATAAAAAGAAATGGTTTGGACAAAATGTTTTCTGAAAGTATTCAAGTGTTTTCCCAGCTGAGAGAGCTATGAAGATAAGGCAAAACCAGACAGCACTTAATAGAATCACAGGCTCTACCATGTGTCTTAGCATGGATACTTTTTCTTTTAGTTTAGCTTGAGCCTATGTGTGTGGCTGTTAGTTTGGAACATTTGTTCCTGTTAGGAGGGTAAAACTTCAATATTTGAAGATGTACATAGTTATGCATGTTATTAAGTTAATATGTTTAGGTGCTATTGTGTGTGTGTGTGTGTGTGTGTGTGTGTGTGTGTGTGTGTGTGTGTGTGTGTGTGTGTGTGTGTGTGTGTGTGTGTGTGTGTGTATTTTTGTTTGAGGGTTTTCAATAAAAAAAGTTCTGCAAGATGTGGCATAGACTCAAATGGAGATGATAAGAAACAATTGTATAAAAGATTAATTTGCCAGACAGTGCATGCATGTAGCACAAAAGCTGGAACTAGGCATTTAACAAAAGAGCTGTTATATATAAAAAGTAGGAATAATAATCTCTCAAGAATATGATTCTTTCTATAATGTCTTTAAATGTTAATCATCTCACATATAAATATAAAAAAAGAAAGAGAAGTGAACTATATTAAAATGTAGCATGCAAATAGCTATGCTACAGGAGATATGTCTACTTCAGAAAACTGAAAAACCAAAAGACTAAATCCCAAAAGGCTGAAAATGCAAAAAACTGAATGATGGAATTTGCTGCTTCTCCACTGTTGCAGAATCTTGGTGTTGGTATATATAGTTAACAGGAGGTATGGGGTTGCAGGGGGCTTGTCCCCTGAATTAAAATTTGTTCAGGGTCTACTTCAGAAGACTGAAAAATCAAAAGACTGAAAATGCAAAATACTGAATGATGACCCCAGGAGACACACTTGGAAAGAACTGAACATGTGAATTTGATAAAGAAAGGTTTCAGGATTGTTATTCAGCTGAATTCTTGGGGCAAAGGAAGAGAGGAGTACTTATATTAATTGCAAGAGGAGCTCTAATAGTAATAGAATAGGATAAAAAAGACAATAATGGTAGATTTGTAGTAGTAAGGGGCTACTGGCAAGGGAGGAGGATTACACTGGCATGTATTTATATTCCACCAAAAACTGTTATAATGCAGCTTAAGAAAATTCTGGGAGAAATAATCAGTTTTCAGCAAGGAATATTACTTATAGGCGGAGAATGGAATTTGATTTGCAACAGTGAAGATATGTCTGGTGGGCCCAGAAAGGAAAATATAACAAAGGAAGATAGATTTTTAAAGAGATTTATGAGAATATTTGGCATGGAAGATGTGAATTGAGTACTAGGAGTTTGGAGTGAATTTACATATTATTCCCCAAGATACAAAAATTTGATGAGACTAGACAGAATTTACATTTCACAGGCACATATGCATTTAATTGAAGGTCTTGATATGCACCCAATAACTATTTCAGATCATGTCTCAATAATAACTAAAACAAAAACACAGGGTAATGAAATAAAAATGAGACACTGGCTATGTCACATCTGTCTGTTGAAAAGAGAGGAATTTAAGGAATGGATAGTCAAAATTATTCAGGAGCTATATAGGTCTTAACCTCTTAAGAGGCCAATGTGGAACACAGACCCTAACAATGTGTGGCAAATGGTCAAAATGTGGGGCACCCTATTTTCGCACTGCACAAAATATGCCACCGCCATGGAGCATGGTAGAACATCTGTAAAATTCAATAAGACACACTTCTCAGATCCAAAACCTTTATTTAATAATCTAAAATACCATAACTACACCATAATAAATGAAACAGCACTTTACAAAAATAAAAATCACATTTACTACATTTTCTAAACAGACATATTACAAGTCATACAGATTATTTTATTTAGACCAAGTTAAACAGCATCCTGTCATACATCAGATGTAGACTTATTCTATGCTGCTGTGGCTTTCTTGGCAGCCTCTAAAACATGTTTCAGCAGCTTAACATCACAGCAGTCCAGTTCTTCGTTCGTTTTAACTGCCAACAAAGAGTTCAATGTTTTTACACTCAGAGACTGACTCAGTTCAGTTTTCACTTTCCGCACCATGCTAAATGCTCTTTCAGCTTGTGAATTTGAGTGTGGCAAGCAAAGTAGACTCATCATCAGCTGCTTAAAGAGTAGCAGTTTCCCCTTCAGTGCAAAGGTCCCTCAGAAGGTGTGCCCAGTACTTTGACACACATGAGTGGGGCCCATCTTCTGGGCCTGTCAGATTGCCCATGTCCTTGATCTGATATTGAGTAAACTCAACCTCAACATCATTTTCACACACACCCAGACGAAAGCCAACATCCCTGACAAGTCCCAAAGAAATGTCCAATTTTTTAGCTGGATCAATAACTAATGCAGCATCTTTCAGTAAGTGATCCTGCATGGGAAACTTTTTCAGCATTTTCTGCAGCACTGCAGCATAAAAAGCTGTAACTTTTTTATAAAAGTTAAATTCAGTGACTGTGCCAGCAATATCCTCTTCATGGCTGTTCAGGTACTGCTTGACTTCATAACCAATACGCAGTTCACTGTTTGGTAGAACACAGCTACTGTCAGTCAACACTGACACATCACTGTGTTTGATTAGTCTAACAGCAGCTGCAGGTCTGAGGAGTCTGCCAGCATACTGCTGCAGGAGTTTATGCAAAGTGGCATGCAGTGTCAGTAGCTGACTTTCTCAGCTCTGAAGCTGGATGATGAACTCCAATAAGGGTTCCAGTGCAAACTTAAGGAACAGAAAAATCATATGCACTTCATGACTCTGCAGGTTTTTAGAAATTAAGTCAATCTTAGCACACCTTGGCTCTGCAGACAGAAAATATGAATTTAGAGCTGGCCACATGTCCAGGGTTCTGTTAATTACCTTACCAAGACTGAGACATCTAGTAGGTGCATGTCTAATGATCATGACGGGATCAGTATCTGTGAACAAAGCAAATTCTTGCAGTTTTTGTTGTCTTTGTGCACTGGAACTGAAATGGCAGTGTACACATCTGATATAAGTTCTTCATCTGGTGAATGTAGTGCTTTTACAGCAGCCTTACTGCAGGGATCTGCCAAGTGACAGAGACACCCCATGTTTATAATTGTGGGCTTTACCTCCTTTAAATGAGACAGCACAAAATTGTGTTTTCCAGTCATTGAGGTAGCATTGTCTGAAGAAAAATCCACAATGTTGGAAACTGGAATGTTAATTTTGTCAGAGTTGGCATTAAAGCATCAAACATTGCTTGTCCAGTTCCTGACGCACATTCTGGCATATGAAGGAACCTTATCACATTTTTGCTTGCCTTTTCATCAAGGTAACCAACAAGGATCACTAACAGTTTGTCATCTCTCATGTCTGTGCTTTGTTCCATATATACACATAATGGTGATTTCTGGCAGGCTGTTGCAGCATCATTCTAGTAATGAAGCCCCAATGCATGCTGCCTTTGTTGCTCCATATGTAATTTTCCGGAGAACATCCTGATCCTATCCACACTTCTTCATAAATTTCAGGATGTGTTCTCCTGCTGCAAATGATATGTTGTGTTTAGCAAGGAGAGACACAAAACCAACCTCTGCCTCAACCACCTTTGTACTTGCTAAACTCTGAGGTCCAAAGAAATCCATCATAGATCTTCCAGCTACATGCTTGTAATTCTGCCTGTGTTTCTCACTGTTGGCATGTCATTGTAGATCATGTCGGCCCTCGTGATGGATTGTGAAATCCATGTTACAAGTCTTGCAGAAGGCATATTTCACTCCGTGCCTACTCATAGAAAGCCAGTCTAAGGCACTTGCCCAGCTTGGCTAAAAACTGTGTATCTTCTCTTCTTTGGGGTGTGATCTGTATCTACATCCCTGTCCTCATTGTAATCTGGGCAGTCTGTACCTAGCAGGTTTGTAAAACAGTGGTGTTAAACAATGACAAAGAAATGTGGCTATAGTGCAGAAAGGAAAATTAGAAAAACCCTCAAAAGCAAAGATATACGAGACAATAGGCCCATAACCTACCCATATCTGTGGAAGTTTCCTGACTTTGCACCATCTTCGCTTGCTCATCTCTGCTTCTTTTGTTTACTATAAAGGCCTGCATGCACAGAGTATTCACTTCCTTGCTTCCACTACGACACTTTCAATCCTCTACTACTCACTTGCCCACCTAACCAGTGTTGCAGAAGGGAAGAGTGACTTTCATGACATTCAGTACTCAAAACACCCTTGATTATATCTCAAAATCCATGCCAAGGATAAACACATCCAGCTTAACAAAAGCACTTGCAACACACACATCATGACAATACTACTTGCATTTTACATTCACCACTTCAGATGTGTTCTATCCCTGTCCTGCAGCCAGATATGGGCCTGGCAAAGGTGCCTAAAAAAGGTACTTAAAACCAGAGCCCTCTGTACTTTTACAAGAATGTGCCATATAACACATATTGCCTTGGAACCTTTAAGACCAAAGAATGCAAGATCTAACATCTTTAACCATGAAAAATAAAACACACTAAGCAGAAGCTTACATACATATCCCAACATTTGTAAATCCTAATACCCTACCTTAAAATCCAAATATCACACTTATGGCAAAACTATCTATTCCAAAGTATACAAAGGCTATAGTGATACTGGCACAAATGTGCTTAGTTTCCAGTTGTGGAAACACTACTGGAAAAATGCCACTGTGTAAAGATAAACCACATCAGAATGAGGGACAAAACCAGACCTAACAATATTGCTATAAACCTGAGGCATTGACAAGAGAATGCAAATTAAAACATTTTTTTCTGATGTTTACAACTTTGTAGTCAAGTGACATGAATGACATGTTAGACACCAGCACAGCTCAAAGAAACTGTGACATACCTAGAAATAATTAGGTGCAAGTAGAGATAAATTACTGAAAACTGAAACAAGAATAGAGAAGGTATACTAATAAATGCTTTGAAACAAGGGTATAATTTTAATTCCTGTTTAGTGCCCAACAACAAATCCCAAAATAATCAGTGATAGACACTTAAATACATACAGCTATTTCAAGCATGGGCATTAATGCTATTCTAGCCTGCCAATATACCAGTGAACAGCCTAGCTCAAATTCCCACTTTCTACCTTGTCATACCATTTCTTTCATTAAAAGAAAACTTTATAATGGACAAATTACTGTCAACGCATCATGATTAAGTTAACAAATCACTGTAGCACTTAAAATTACAAAAATTGCCATTTTCCAACATGCTGTCAACTAGCAGTGCAATACGATTGCTTACGTGTTTTCCTTGAGCAGTTCAGCGTCTTACCATTATGAAAACACAGTAAAGTTACACTCTGAAGTTCTACCAGAAAACAAAACCAAATACTTTAAAACACCTCATTACTATAAATAACTCACTTTTGACATCCTATCCTGACATACCTCTCAACCTGTTAGTGCAAGAAGTCTGGACAAAGCCCAACTTAATAGGGGGACAAGCAGCACAGAAGTAGAGACACTTTAAATATTTATCTTATAAACTTCAAAAGTTGCTAGAATAACATGATTTGTGTTGGCATACAGTTTCTCCCCAAAAAAAGACAATTACTTTCACAGACATACTAGGGGGACAAGCAGCACAAACAGAGACATTTTAAATATTGCTGTTATAAAATTTATTGCTCTTATAAACTTAGAAAGTTGCTAAAATAGCAGGATCTGTGTTGGCATACAGTTTCTCCCAAAAAAAAGACAATTACTTTCACAGACGTACTAGGGGGACAAGCAGCACAAACAGAGACACTTTAAATATTGCTGTTATAAACTTATAGAATAACAGGATCTGTGTTGGCATACAGTTTCTCCAAAAAAAAAAAAAGGAGATTACTTTCACAGACATACTAGGGGACTTCTTCTTCTTTCGGCTTTTCCCGGTTAGGGGTCGCCACAGCGGATCACCTTGTCCGCACATTGATTGGCAGTGGAGTTTTACGGTGTCGAGTTGCCAGCCCGGCGCCCAACCTTCCACAGAAGGCACACTCACACGCACACCTAGGGCCAATTTAGAGTGTCCAATCCACCTGCAGCATGTCTTTGGGATGTGGGAGGAAACCAGAGCACCCGGAGGAAACCCACGCGACCACAGGGAGGACATGCAGACTCCGCACAGAAGGCACCCCAGCCGGGAATCGAACCGGAGAACCTCTTGCTGTGAGGCGGCAATGCTAACCACTGCACCACCGTGGCCGCCCCACAGACATACTAGGAGACAAGCAGCTCAAACAGAGACAATTTAAATATTGCTGTTATAAACTTATATTGCTCTTATAAACCCAGAAAGTTGATAAAATAACAGGATCTGTGTTGGCATACAGTTTCTCTCAAAAAAAGGCAATTACTTTCAGAGACTTACTAGGGGGACAAGCAGCACAAACACAGACACTTTAAATATTGCTGTTATAAACTTAGAAAGTTAATAGAATAACAGGATCTGTGTTAGCATACAGTTTCTCCAAAAAAAAGGGGGGGGGGCAATTACTTTCAGACGTACTAGGGGGACAAGCAGCACAAACAGAGACACTTTAAATAGTGCTGTTATAAACTTATAGAATAACAGGATCTGTGTTGGCATACAGTTTCTCCCCCCAAAAAAGGCAATTACTTTCAGAGACATCCTAGGGAGACAAGCAGCACAAACAGAGACACTTTAAATATTACTGTAATAAACTTAGAAAGTTGCTAGAATAACAAGATCTGTGTTGGCATACAATTGCTCAATTACTTTCAGACTTGAGAGACATACTAGGGGGACAAGAAGTACAAAAATAGAGAAACTTTAAATATTCCTGTTATTCTAGCAACTTTCTAAGATTATTCAGACTTCAGAGACATACTAGGGACAAGCAGCACAAAAATACAGACACTAAAGATTACTCTTATAAACTTAAAAAGTTGCTAGAACAACAGGATCTGTGCTAGCATACCAGGTCTCAAGGGAAATACCTGTAGCCATTGCAGCTAAAACACTTACCTCTGCCTAGGTCCACAGCACCAGCTAAATACAATGCAATTAACTGAAGCCTTCAGCAGAAATAATCCAACATTGCACAAACGATCCTGGTTATCCAGCAGCAGGCAGCAGCAAAATAAAATCTCAGCCTTCTGACCGGAGACTGCTTCCGAATTCCAATACAGCAAGACTCCTCTCCTGGCAGGCTAACTTCCAAGTCCCGACTAATCCCAATGTCTTCAATCGGTAGCTGCACCTTCCTTCTTCCCGGTCTTCTTTCTAAGTTGTTGGGGACCTAAAAAGTAAAATTCCGGATTCCTGGAAGCCTTTTTCAAGCCATTATTTGGGTACGAAAAGGCTTCTCTGAACGTGATTGGCTTGTATTGAGGAGCTGTCATTGGCTCCCATCCTCCTGATACTCTTTACTTGATTGGCTTTTCACCAATCGCATTTACGATTGGCTGTAAATGCGTTCTATGAGCCAATCAAAAACTGAGGAGCACAGTCAACACTGTGTAATGCAGAAGGGCAGCAGAGCTATGCATTGGTTTGTATACCGCAATGCTGATTGGCAGTAATTGTGGTACACAAACCAATCAATGTGGAACAGTGGAACAGTGGCTCACTCGTCATTAAATGCGGAGAGTTCTGCATAATCTGGAGAACTTGGATGCTCAGAAGAGCTATTAAAATAGGGTGGAAATAAAAGAAAGTCAGATATGGTTAAAAAGAAACAAATGTTAAAGTATTGCAAAATCGAGGGAATCTCACAGAACAAGAAGAGGAGCAATTGCAGAATGATAAACAGAAAATAAGGGATTACCTCACAAATATGCTTGAGTTTAGAAAGATTGCTGTTAAGACACTGTTTTTTGATAATAACTCTAGAGCACAAAAACATTTAGCACAATGACTCGGGCAACAGAAAGTAGAAAGGGCTGTCACCAAACTTAGGGAGCTTATAACAAGGAAGATAACAGGAGATCCTGTAGAAGTATTATAAGTATTTCAGAAATTCTGTGAAAGTCTGTACAAAGCACAAACAAAAAACCCAAAAGTCTGGATACTAAAGTGTTCCACAGAATAAATCCCAGTACAGCAAAAAAAGACAGGGAACACACCATCAATAATTTAATAACAGCAATAGACAATTATAAGCAGCAAAGCTTTCAACCAAAAGCTCTTTTTTAATGCATTAAAAACTCAGTAACAATTACATTTTATACTGTCAACCAGCCTATCAAAAAATAAAAGTAAATCGCATAATAGAACACTACTAAACATAATAGCATTTTAAAGTGACATTTTAAAACACAATTCCTAGAACATATACAATACATAAAAACCTGGTATAATATATATATATATATATATATATATATACATATATATATATATATATATATATATATATATATATATGGGTGTAGGTTAGAAGATCGACAGCTGGGATTACCGACAATGCATGAGCGGGCGCCAGATGATCGACACTGAAGACCGACGCACGGATGAAAACTCGGCCAGGGATAGTGAGTTGGAAAGAAGGCTGTGTGAGTATGCGGTGGTGACGGACGTTAGGGTGCGACTAAGGTAAGTGTGGATAGTGACAGTCTGTGGGGATAGGGGTGGGTTTAGTGAGTTAGGGTTAGGGCGGGTTGGGTAAGTGTGTGTAGTGGTATTTTGTGTTAGGGGCGGTTAAGTGAGTTAGGGTTAGGGTGCGGGTTATGTAAGTGTCGGTAGTGGTATTTTTGGGTTAGGGCGGGTTAAGTGAGTTAGGGTTAGAAGCGGGTTATGTAAGTGTGCGGTAGTGGTATTTTGGGTTAGGGGTGGGTTAAGTGAGTTAGGGTTAGGGCGCCGGTTAGCTGAGTGTGTGATAGTGACGGACCTTAGGGTAAGGGTTTGGGTTAGGGTTGGACGTTTGTGTGTGTGAGGTTTAGTGTGGGTTTGTGAGGATTTTGGTGTGCTTGTGTTCTGTGTGTGGTTTTGGATAAGGGGATGTGTTTTGTTAGTTGATTGTTGCTATTGTGGTGTGTGCAGTGTGTGGGGTTTCGTGTTTGTGGACCGTCGGTTACTTGTTTGTCGGGCATGTGAGTTGTCGTGTTTCTGGTTTGTCGATAATGTGGTGTCGATGTTTTTGTTGTCGGTGAGAGTGGCTGTCGAGCTTATGACCTAGAACCATATATATATATATATATATATACACACACACAAATAAAAATATTAAAGAGCAATACAAATACACAGCCCAGGTAATTATAAACAATCATGTCTATTCTTAAGTACAGGTTTGATGCTATTTTGGTACTTAAGGCCAGGATTAACATCTGCTCTAAAGTAGTTTGTCCAGCTATACTCGGCTATTTCTGTTCTTGTAATAATATCTCCCCCATGTATCCCTGGATAAACTATTTGAAGGATACAAAATTTAAATTTATGATTACTTCCCATATTCTGTATATGTTTATATAGAGCATTCATATCAATGCCTCTCTGTATATCTGACAAATGTGAACAAATGTGTCCTTTTAATTTCTGATTTGTTTTTCCTATATAAAAATTATTACATGTTACACAATTCACAAGGTATATAACATTTTCTCACTCACAGCATGGTTCCTGGCTTTGGGACCCAATATTTTGACTTTTCAATGTGGAACACAGAATGACAGTCCGTGAGAACCGGGCAGCTGCATTTAATGTACTGGTAGGAATTTGTTGGTTTGTAAAATACTGGTTCTGATTATTTTATACCTGACAAAACCAGAAAGTGACATTACAGTGCTGTGGAACATATTGAGACAGTTTTAAACCTTTTTGGAATACAAAATCAATAAAGCTAAAACAAAAGCAATAGCAGTGAATTATGTACTCACAAATTGGTTTGGCAATATCCATATTTATGGGGATATGATAAAATGAAGTATTTAAGAGTATGCATTAAAATTATACCAGTGTAACAGCTAAGGATATGTGGCAATAGACTAGACAAAGATAATACAAAAACTGAGAAAATGGAAGCTCTGTTGCATGAATATCAATAGTAAGATATAAGCAGTTAAAATGTTTTTAGTCCCTTTAGTTTTATACACAGGCCAGGCATATTTTCATCAACCAGAGGAGAAGTTGTGGATAGCAATTAATAAAGAGCTGAAGGATTTTATCTGGGAAGAGAAGACATGTGGGAAAGCTTATTCTTCCAATAGAACAGGGTGGATTGGGATTACCCGAATTGAAGGGTTATTTCAGAGCAACACAGTTAAGGCTCCTATACATAGCACAAGCAGAAAACTATAATTCAAAGTGGAAAGAGATGACAATGAAACAAGGGGAAACACAGAAACAAGGAGAGACTAGGATTGTGGATGTAGACCTTTAAGGAGAACAACAATCATACAAAATATTATATTCATTAAGTAGCGGAAAGTATTATAAGAACTAAGCCAACATGGGAATGGAGAAAGGTGATTCTGCCAATAAGGATGACTGCAGTTAGGGATACAGACAAGAAAGGAGTAATTAGCAGAGCATATAAAATATTGCATGGCAACTAAATGACTCAATCAAAGGAGGCTAGAAAGGATTGGGAATACAGACTAGATAAGCAATTCACAAAGGAACAATGGGGGGATATATGTCTGTTTCTCATATATGCAGCTAAATCTAGAAGATTTAGGTTGTGGAAGTGTTTTCATAGGTATTTTTGTACCCAAGGCAGGCTCCAAAGATTTTTTCTTCAGGTAGACAGCAAATGTTGGAGGCATGATAGGGAAGAAAGAGGTAACTGGGAGCCTACTTTCAGGGAGTGTAATGAGTTGGCAAACCTTAAAGATTCCCTACAGAATGCTCTGTCAGAGATGCCGGATGAGCAAAGTGGAGTAATTATAGAAATTATTTTTTGAGCTATGATACAGAATCGGAATTGCCTAGACAGACTAAGACCTTGCTGAGTCTAATTATGATGGCTGCCATAAAAGCAATTACTAGAAAATGGAAATCAAAGTCTAAATCAACTTTACTAGAAGTAGCGAAGATAATAACAGAGATAAAACAACTGGAATTGGGATCTTTAGAAAAGGGTAGGAGCAAATCACATGGGAAAATGGGAAATGCGGAATAAATGCATGGAGAGGAGGAACAAGGTTTAAAAGAAGACAGGATTTGAATGAGCTAAGACTTACAATGACTGGATATATTAAAAGTGATGTATAATGTTTGCATCTACAGTTGTGTTGGCATGGTTTGTAACGTATAATGTTTGCAACTGAGATTGTGTCGCTATGGTTTATTTTCATTTATATAAATCTAAGATTACCTATGTAATACTTGATAATTTAATAAAGGTGTTTCTTGTTTAAAAAAAGCTAGTCCATAGGATGTGGTTAAATAAGGATCCTAATGGACACGATAAGTCTTGATTTCAGCTGTGTAAGAGGCAACCTGGTATATCATCAGACCCCAGTGAAGCTGTGTTTTTACTTTCAGAGAGCACAGTAGCAACCTGTTCTTTGGTGATAATCGGCAGTGGAGTGGTGGAGGGTATTTCTTGGGGAAGAACTGGGGGTAATTGGAAGGTGAAATTTGAAATTAATTTGTCAGCCAGCAGATTTGTTATATATTCTGGCTGAGTATAGGTGATGCCATCTACAACTAATTCCACACATTGTTGGTATTGCCCTTATGATTGTGGGCATAACTTCTTAAGCTCCATAAGTGCAGTTTTTGGTGGAACATAAATACTCTGTTGCTACAAATTTACCTTTATTGTCTTTTTCCCTCTTCTATCACTATTGGACTCTAGCAATCAGTAGTATTACTCCCCTTTTCCTTTCTCCCTGATATTCTGCTGGATATTCATCCTGAAATCCTTTCTTTGTCAAACTCACATGCTCATTTCTTTCCAAATGTGTTTCTTGAAGAATTACTATTTGCATTCTGACTTTCTTAATATAATTCAAGTATATTTCCTTTTTTATATGCCGCTAAGGCAATTTACATTTCAAGATGCTACAGATAGAGTAGACATTATGATAAAATGCTATTGTTCCCACTTGTTACTTATTATACATGGCAGTTTTTTAATATGTATTTCTTACATGCACACACTAGTATTGTGCTGTCTGATCTTTTATGCAGTTGTTTCTTCTCTTCCCCATTAAAACCTATATCATATTTTTCAAGAATTTTTGTTAATAAAAACCCTCAAACAAAAAACTAAATACATTTTCAGAACACCGCCATCTCCTATTAACTTAGAATAAACCCACAAAACTATGTAGATTTTTTCAGCAAATGGTGCTCTTTTAGATAAGAACAATATTCCTAAATTGACAGCTGAACCCACAGGCATAATCTAATCTGAAATTACGGTTAGCCATCCTAAAACACATTACAGTCTGTGTTCCACTTATATCAACTGCTGTCTGCTCTTTTTATCGCTGTTCTCCTCCCAGATGTGAAAACTGCTTGTATACTTTCAGAAACCATTTGTTTTTAGTCCTAAAAAGTGCACAGACTGCCTTTAAATTAAATTAAATTATGTATTAATTTATTAACTGCATTAAAGTATTAACGCTGCTGGGGAGGCTGCTAACTCTTACTCACTACCCATAATTTCAAATTTTATTTTTCATTGAACTGCTTGTCATCATACCTTTAAATTCTGCATTTCCTTTAGCAAAGAATGCTCATAGCTCTCAAAATTAATCACTTGCATTTGTAGACAGCTTGTCTTCAAGTAGAATTAATAAGCAATGAGTGAAAAAACAAAACAGCTAACAACTTGCAGATGCATGAAGTAATCTTCATAAATTTCACAAGTAATTATCATCTTAGTTCTTCTTATATTATAATCAGTACATGTTTACCCTGCCCGACCCCAACAGTCCAAGATCACAACATTATATTAATTTAAACTTGCTTCTGTTCAGCCTTTCATCCCTTGTTATACTCTAAAACCTATATTTCTTACAACTAAAAAGGCATTTGTTTAATATCATTAATACATACATTAGTCCCTAAGACTCCCTCATATTTAAAATACTACTGACTGCATACTTTACAAAACTGCTTTATAATGTTACATGCAGTTTATGTCATAAAATGTTTTATACAAATACTACTAAGAAAAATTGTTTTACTTACAGTTATTTATTTTTCCCTTTAGTGTTTTTCTAACTATTAAAGACATAATGTGGGGTATGTGATTTACAGTCCACACACAAGTCCAAAAAAAAAGTCAACAAAAGTACTGTCTTTTCTCAGCCACTTTTGTTTACAAAGCCATATTTCAGAAATTTGATTGATGCTTTATAATCTCACATTTATTCACTAATTTCAGAGTTGCTAGTCTTTTCCTTATCATTGCCATTTCCCAACACTAGACTCTGGTTTAAGTCCAAGGTATTCCTAATTCTTCTAGTTAATTCCTGTGCTTTTTTCTGTCCTTCAAGCAATTTTCTTTAGAGCATTGGAAAGGGTTTCACTAACAGAGACTCTCAATGAGCTTTAATTCCAGATGAATGAGAAGTAGAGTATTCTTCTGCTTGCTGGCTCACTTTTTGTTGGATATATATTTTTTATTTTCCCCTTAGCCTCTTCAGTTTGATCTTCCAGGAAAAAGTACTTTAAAGGCTGTAGCAGCAGAGACCAGAAAAGACTACCTTTCCAGATTTTAATTATTTTTCTTGGCTTTTTTGACCTTTTTCGACTTTCGACCACTGTTTTTGCTTATTTTATCGAAGTTTGACCTGTTTTTACTGTTTTTATAAGCTCAAACTGTTTACTGCACTTGCTAGTTTAAGTTTTGCCTAAAAGTTAAACTACAGGCTAATACACTCAAGTGTACTAGCTTTTGATAGCAATTAGTCGAAAAGTATAGCATTTATTGTGTTTTCTGCCTTTCTGTAAAAAAAACTTGAAAAAACAAAAAAAAATATCCTTGTTTTCCATACTTTCCTGGCTAGTGTTCCAGAGACTAGATTTTGCTGATCCTTGGGCTTTGTCTTGGTTCCTGTGTTTCTCCATTTTCCTTGTTTGGTCAGGGGGAAGTTTCTTTACTCACCAGTGAGAGTGGGGAGTACTGAGCTGCCTGTTTGTCCTCAGAGGAGTGGTTTAAGGCAGTAACTTGTAGTTTATTGGCCATTTTGGGTCATTTCCTGTCTTTTCCAGCTCCCTGCTATAAAGCACGCTTTGGCGGGCTTTTCCACCTATTGAGAACTCAGCACAGCTCCTCGTGGTGTCTAGCAGGGTTCCTGTAGCAGCAGAGACCAGAAAAGACTACCTTTCCAGATTTTAAGTATTTTTCTTGGCTTTTTCGACCTTTTTCGATTTTCAACCACTGTTTTTGCTTATTTTATCGAAGTTTGACCTGTTTTTACTGTTTTTATAAGCTCAAACTGTTTACTGCACTTGCTAGTTTAAGTTTTGCCTAAAAGTTAAACTACAGGCTAATACACTCAAGTGTACTAGCTTTTGAAAGCAATTAGTCGAAAAGTATAGCATTTATTGTGTTTTCTGCCTTTCTGTAAAAAAAAACTTGAAAAAACAAAAAAAAATATCCTTGTTTTCCATACTTTCCTAGCTAGTGTTCCAGAGACCAGATTTTGCTGATCCCTGGGCTTTGTCTTGGTTCCTGTGTTTCTCCATTTTCCTTGTTTGGCCAGGGGGAAGTTTCTTTACTCACCAGTGAGAGTGGGGAGTACTGAGCTGCCTGTTTGTCCTCAGAGGAGTGGTTTAAGGCAGTAACTTGTAGTTTATTGGCCATTTTGGGTCATTTCCTGTCTTTTCCAGCCCCCTGCTATAAAGCACGCTTTAGCACGTTTTAGCGCGGAGTTGCCACAAGAGCACACAAGAGCAGCGGCGGTTAATCAAGGTTAAACTATTCGGGCTGCCTAAATTCCACTCTTCAAATTTTCCCTTATAGCTACCTTCCTCGAACTGTACTGCTGATCTAACCAGCGTATCCTATAACTAAAAAGTTCATCTCTACTTGATTCCCAAGTAGACTATTCTCTATCTGTAAAGCCTAGCACTTGCTCCTACAGTACTTACACCTTGATAAAGCACTTTATTATAGATAGTACCCCACCAGCCTAGAACCCACATCCCCCGGAGTCTTTTATAAGTTTTTTTATCTGTTACTTCTAGCATGTCGAGAGATCAGTTGCTAGTGTCCTCTCCTGCTCAACTGGTGAACCTGGGAATATTGAGGCAATGTTACAATTGCCTCATGTACACAGACAATCCTCTCCATATCCCACAAAACACAAATACATGCGAGAGATGCAACTATACAGCCAAACTGGAGGCTGAGCTCTCTCAACATAGGACTGGCAAGACCAGACAGGAGGAGAAGGTAACCACACACACTACATACCCAGTCACACATAGTACCATCACAACTTCAAATCATACACATAATCACACAAAGACATACTCGGAGGCTCTGATCAAAAATCTACCAAAACAGCAGAGGCCACCAAAGCAGACACCCAAACAACAACCACCTCAGGACCAAACACATGCAACACATAGACCACGCAGTCAGAGTGTCAAACAGTCACAGCCCTTAAGGCCAAACACAATGCCAGACATACTCGTCATTGGTGACTCCATAGTCAGACACACTGACGTCCCACTCACCAGACTGAGTAAGGAGAAGGTCACAGTAAGCTGCCTGTCGGGCGCTAGAATCCGCCACATAACGCAAGCACTCAGGTCTCTCAACAGCAGGTACAAGTACGACTCAGTCATTGTCCACGCTGGTGTCAACGACCTGAGATGTACCTCCTTGGACTACATGAAAAGAGACATTGAGGAGCTCTCTGATTATGTAGCCCAAGCAGGTATGACCCTGACCTTGAGCATTATCCAACCTTCACCTAGAATGATGCCACAATACAGTGATAAGATGATCAGCTTTAATAATTGGCTTAAATTCTGGTGTCATTCAAAGGGGATCCAATGTCTGTCTGCCTGGGATGACATGCTGGACAAGCCACGCTGCTTTGCAAGGGATGGCTTGCACCTGTCACCCCTGGGCTTCCGGATATTGGCAAAGGCTCTTGCCACCCCCATAGTGCCTTTTTTAGGCAAGGCTCAAATTCTAAACCTACCACCCTAGAACACAAAAAAGGAAAGAAACTAAGGGTAATGCTGCTCAATGCCAGAAGTCTCAATCTCAAGATGCACGCACTCGAGGCCCTTCTCAGTATGGAGAATATCGATGTCTGTGCTGTGACAGAAACCTGGTTCAAGGCTCCTGAGAGCACCCCAGCACTATCAGGTTTCACCTCATATCATGCGTTCCGGCCCCAAAATCCGGACAACACCAAAAAAGGAGGGGGGTGTCCATATTCATAAAGGACACCCACACCTCTAGGTTGGTGGCAACGCACAATGTATCGGAGACCATCTAGGTGCAATTAACCATAGGCAAGACTGCTCTGCAATTTGTAGCATGTTACAGGCCACCCTCTCAAACTCAGGAACCTCACATGGCCTTCCTGAAAACACTGGAGGGATTAAATGTATCTCCAAACACCATCATACTAGGTGACTTCAACTACCCTAATATAGACTGGGAACACTACTCAAGCCCAAACACTCTAGCCCAAAGGTTCCTGGAGTTCATAAACTCAAATGCCATGGAACAACTAGTCACCATCCCCACAAGAGGAGAAAACATACTTGATCTCATCATCATGAACATGGGATCACAATGTTCAACACTGGAAGTATACCCCTCACTGGTGAGATCAGATCATAAACTAATCTCGCTGGAGGTCCTCATCCCGCCCCCACCTGAAATAAAAAAGACCACAGTGAAAGACTTCTCAAAATCCGACTTCACACTTCTAAAAACTAGTGTGGTCTCCTTTAAGGCCCCTGAGCCAGTGGTAAACATTACGCAAACCGCTGAATCACTTACAAATGCCTTCTACCAGCACCTACAGGACTGCATGGATCAGGCAATCCCAAACAAAACTGAGACTCTTTGTACCAAAGGCAAGTGTCCAGTCTGGTGGACCCCAGCCATAAACAAGCTCTACAACAAAAGGAGGAAGCTACTACAAGATAGAGCAAAATCCTTGAAAGGTAAGACACCTTTGATCATTATAAGTAAAAAACTAAGAGCTCTCATAAAATCATCCAAGGCAAATTTTGAGAGAAAAATCACCAAGGACACAAAAGACAATCATAAGGCCTTCTTTAGCTATATTAGAAACCTAGGAGGAAACTCCCAGATATGCTCAGAATTAGTTCAAAATGATGTGAAGATTACTGAACCTACACACATTGCCAACATACTGGCTGACAGGTTCAGTGCAAACTTCTCCCCCCCACAAGGAGAGATATATATACCAGAGGATTGTAGCCCCCCAAACATCTCCAATGCCCAGGTGAGAACTGCTCTCCAAGGCAAAACACAGCATCCATGGGACTGGATGGTGTCCCCGGCTGTGTGCTCCACGAACTCAATGAGGAATTAAACCCGCAGTTAGGACAGCTGTTTAATCTTAGCATCACCTCAGGATACGTACCCAAGGAGTGGCGCATGGCGACTGTGGTCCCACTTCACAAGGCCGGTGCCTCCACCGACCCTGGAAATTACCATCCCATTAGCTTGACAAGCCTTATCTGCAAAGCCATGGAGAGGATCATAATGGAACTCATAAATAAAGACATAGGGAACTTGCAGACTTTGGATCCAACCCAGTTTGGCTTTGTCAAAGGCAGATCATGCCTTTTAAACTTGGTTGACTTTTTCAAAACAGTCACCAAGGCCATTGATGAGGGAAAGGCAGTCCATACAGCCTACCTCGACCTGGCAAAGGCCTTGACACAATACCCCACTCAGGTATCATCGAAAAACTCATCAGCTTGAATGTAAACCCATACATCACAAGATGGGTTGCAAACTGGCTAAGTGACAGAACCCACAGGGTCAGAGTTGCTGGAGCCATGTCAGACTCAAAGCCTGTCACAAGTGGTGTCCCACAGGGCTCAGTCCTGGGTCCACTCTTGTTCGGCATCTACTTTTCTAAAGTACAAGCAAACACAGGAGGGTTATGGCTGACAAAGTTTGCAGATGACTGCAAACTGGGTGCCATAGTCAAAAACACTTCTGACACAGATATCCTTCAGAAGGGCCTCACAGAAACAGATAACTGGTGCCAGAGGCATGGCCTAAAATTAAATGCCAAGAAATGTATAGTCATACCCTTCGGGAAAAACAAGGTTGCCCCTAGCTACCATATAGGCGGCAATCCACTGAGCACAGAAGAAGTCATCAGGGACTTGGGGACTCAGGTTGACACTAGCCTTTCGTTTGATACTCATGTTGCTAAAGTAGTCAGGAAAACCTTCTACATTGCCCACCTGATCATGAAGGGATTCACATCTAGATCAAGGGAGGTCATCGTCCCCCTGTACTCATCACTCATTAGACCTATGATTGAGTACAATGCCCCATTCGGAATGTATCTGACCCGACACCTGCAGCAGCTGGAAAGGCCCCAAAAGTTCCTCACCAAAAGGATAAAGGGTCTCAAAAATATGTCTTATGCTGCCCGACTGAAAGAACTCCAGCTCTATTCAGTCTCATACCGCTTGCTCAGAGGTGACCTGTGCCTGACATATAAGGCCATGTCAAACCCAGATTTGATGAATATGCTTCACCTCAAAAATCTAGATCCCTCAGAACCACAAGGGCGGAGACTTAAACCTTGACACGGTTATTAATAGAACGTGCTGGAGGGACAGATTCATCACCCAGAGACTCCCTATGCTGTGGAACAAAATCCCGGTACATGTGAGGCAGAGCACCTCGCTGGCCTTGTTCAAGAGGAATCTTGACCAATGGATGGGAGATCGCAGATATACCCCAGGGATTACTTCAGTGTCACTGCTTGACAGAGGCACAGCAAAATAATAGGCATAGTTTTATTCAAACTAAAGAGGTGGCAAAAGCCACATAACTATGGGCTAGGCTTATAAATGCCCTTGGGCAGATAGTCTAGTATGAACCTATGAACCTATGAACCTATGTTGGATACAGCAGCTTGAATTTCTTACCCACTTTTTGACATTTTCTGATTGCTGAGATAAATTTGCCTCTCTTCTGCCTGGTAAACAGTGAATAATTATTTCACACAAACACTCTACTGTCTCTAATTTTTAACACTTTTTCCTTCTGCCACAGTTTTTCAATGTCAACTTGTTCTGTTGGTATGATTGCATCATTACTAATACAGGTCTAGGTTGCTTTCTCATGGCCAAGTTTGAAGCATGCACTCAGTATGCCCTTTCTGTTAACAAATCCTGCTGTGGAACACCAATCCAGTGGATTATTTGTAGTTTCATAAAGTTAATACAGCCAGTTCCTTCCAGCTTCTCTGGCACAGCAGAAGCTCTCAGATTTTTCTCTGTGTGCTCTGTATTTAAATTTAGTATTTTTTGAAACAGCTCTTCTTGAGAAGCCTCAAACTCAGCCACCATTCTTTTCATTTCAGCTTCTGATTTTTGCAGATTTACGAGTTCATTTGAATAGCTAGTTACAACTTCTTTTAGTTTTTCAGCCTTTTGTTATTGGAGTTGATATACTAATTTAATAGTTTATTTTAATCACCACTGAGTACATGTGATTTTTTTTTTCATCTAAATTATGGGAAGCTGTCTCTTAAACCAAAGATGAAACTTCAAATGCTTTTTGCTGAACAGCTGCAGGATTCTTCCCAGCTTGCGTTTTCTCTTCACCTTTTCTAGTTGATTTCCTTTCAGCATCTCTCAGTTTCTTCTTTGCTAGCATCTAGTCAGTGTACTTACTGGCCAGAAACTGAATTTTACAAAAATAACATTTCAGTGGCACTCCTTTTCTCAGTTTCTGTTTTCACACTGGGAGAGCTGAAATTAAGCTATTAATCAGTATGCAGCCATCTTGGAAGACCTGTAGTTATTACCTCTTGAGGGGAAGCATGCCACTGCATACCAGGTTCCCTCAGCTGCATAGTGGAAATGTACTATGGCAGCACTGGGTAGGTGAAGCTCAGAACTCAAAAAAGTGAGCACCTAGTGATCTTGCTAGGTGCCAGTTGTATGGTTACCCAAAGCCACATTTGTTGCCCTCCAGAAGTTGAATGAAACAGCAGTGGATGCTCACTCTCATCCAGTCTAGCCATTTGTTACAGACATTCAAACTACTAATCAAACTTGAGATATGCCAGTGAGTGGGATTTGGGACATATTTGTTGACCCCAGACTCAGAAGTCATCACTGATGTTCATATCACTTCACCATCTAGCCCTTCTACAAATAACAACAACTCTTTGAAAGACATCCAGGCTGCCAAGATTACAAAAGTCAACCTCAGGAATCTTTATTTTTCTGGTAGTCTATTAATACATTAATGTTGCACAGCTTGAAACTATGTTTACCCAGCTTAACTTGCCAACATTTCTGGTTATCATCAGGTACAGAGATATACTTTGTATCAGACACTGCTGCCACCATCCCTTTTATTGTTTTAAGTAGACCATGTTCTCTTCTGACCAACTTATTTACATCTTTATGTTCTGTAAACGTCCTTAACTTGTCTTGTTTGACTGCAGTGACCATACTATTTACCCTTTCATTAGATACAGTTTGCTTCTCTATGGCCCCTGTAGCATCCACTTAAATCAATTTTTGTTCATTCTTGGCTCTGAGTGCAACAAGAACTCTTATCAGAGCATGAATGATAAGTATTGCCTCAGGAGAAATCTTAATATGACACCTCTCAGACAATGCAATCTTCAAATAAATCAGGAGTTGTTTTCTTTTTCGTTTTGTTTTAATATCATTGGTGTTGTGTAATGCAAGTGATTCTGACTGTAAATGCTTTATTGTATTCTGTACTTTTATATTTTTTTACCTGGACTGAAAGTACTAATTACAGAAAATGTTTTGTTTTATTTGACTGATCACTCCCCATTACCATTGACATGACTATCATCAGAGATATCCTCCAGAATAACTGGAAAATAATTTTAGGCAATGGGGATGGTGCTAGAATTTTAGAAGAACATAAAATTTTCACGTACAAAAGGGTGAATTCTATCCGATCCATTCTAGAAAAACAGAATGGACTGAAAAGAATCAGAGAGGGTACCTTTGGGACTTTTAAATGCGGCAAATGCAAGCAATGCCACTTTATCTTGAATGCGATGAGTATTTTCATTAGTCATTTAAATATGAATATTTTTGCATGCCAAAAGTATAATTGTGGTTCAAAGGGGGTTGTTTACCTAGCTCACTGTGATTTATGCACCTGCTTTTATGTTGGAAAGACTACTAGGAAGCTGTCTTGTAGAACTTATGAACATTCATTAGCAATAAGAAAAGGGGACACTAGTAATGCCTAAGTGAGACATGCTTTGCAGTGTGAGAATTATAAAAAAATCCAGTTCTTCTTTGTGCTAGATTTTGTTGACATGAGTGACTTCTGTGTCAACTATAACATGCTTTTAGAATACTGAGAGTAAGAATGGCAAATCAGAAAGTATTCAGATAAATATCCTGGTTTAAATGAAACTGTGAACATAAAATGCTTTTCACTAGAACAAAGAATTTAAATATGATTGTGGAAAACTACAAGTTTATGTTTTACATTCACTAATTTGATTTGTTTCTTTAATTTGTATTGACATGTCACTTAAAAGCTGGGGGAAAGAGGATTGGGTGTTTTTATCATGTGATCTGTTGGATGCAATTTTTAAACCTGATATGTGTTGCATTACATTTATCTAATGAAGTTCTTGGTATATGAATAAAGAATGAAAGCGTTCATTTTAAGAACAGGTCATGATGACTTCCTAAGTTTGCAGAGTAGAACGTGTTTCTGGTAAAATTATTTTTTTTGTCATTAAAGTCATACATTCTGGCATCAGACATATTATTTGACTGCTGTTGTAGTGCACAAATGAATTGCTGCAAACATTCAAGATGGGTACATTTATGGACATTCTGCAGTCTCTGATGAACATTCTGACTCTGTTCCTTCTGAACACTATTATATTTATAGCTCTTACTTGCCGTAGTGCTGCTAGACTTATTTTCTGTTATAATACTGTTAGCCTGCATCTGTACATCCTGAACTCATCATTCCAAACTTTGCAAAAGTATCACACCACAAAATATTAGGTTACTTTAAATTAGCTTGGAGTGACATAACTTGAAGTAATAATTTGTATTTATAGATTTCTACATATGGTCTAGTCAAACTTGGTCCTTAGGTTTTAATGTGCACCCTGAATAAGACAAAAGTAAACATGCAGACTTGGATAGTTTGTAGCTAATATTCAGAGTTTTTTTTTCTTTCTTTTAACTCTTACAGCTGACCAGAAATGGACCCTGTGCCCTTCCTCATTCACTGGTTCTCCTGATCTTCCCCAGACTTACTCTGCTAAGAGTAAGGGAAGACAAGGAGATGAAAGCATTCCAGGTCCATGTTATAGTACTGCTGCTGGGAGTATTTTTACCTAATTTTCTTTTCTGCCCAGTGTGCACTCTGATAACACCCCATGGGTGGGGTGTGCAGTGGGTATATTGTGCTGAGCCACTCCTCACATCCACAAAGGGCTGATGTCAGCAAGTCACACTGCTACTATTAGGAAAAACTTTACTGTTGTTTCCCATGCCTCATCCAGGGAAATCTAACAGAGCTGTGCACCCTGTGCACACACTTCTCCCTTCTTCCTTCCCAGGATGGGTGTGCCCATCCTACTATGTCAGCACCTAAAATGCCCAAACTACTAATTGAACCCAGGATGTCTACGTCATAATTAGGGCTTTATCCCTCTATGCCATGATGCTGGCTAGTATTCAAAGATTTGAATGTTGATTCATTTTTGAATATTGCATTTAACTCCAATGTCTAAATAATATCATAAAAACAGTGAAAAAATCCACATATTTAGTCAGTGGTTCAGTCTTTGAGCCCTAGTACTCCTGGTATTAATGATATGATATTGATTGGCTGCTTATTAAAGATGAAAGGAAATATATTATAAATGGATTTTTGAGTGTGTATGTATGTATGTATATATATATATATATATATATATATATATATATAAATATGTGTGTGTGTGTATGTGTGTGTGTATTTGTATTTTTGTTTTTTATTTATTTATTTTTTCATTATGTGTGCACACTTTTTAAAAATTGGTAATAATGAAATTTGGGTTAGGGTGTTATATTGTATTAAACTTTTAGTAGCAATGTATTTTTAAATTGTCTGTAATATGTAACATGTGACTTGATTTTGAATGATTTTGGCACTACTTTATTTTAAACTTAAGGAAATGATGTATTTGTACTCTGATGAAGTTCAGATTATTGATGGAACAAAAGCTGTTAGTTATTAAAGCTGTATACTTATACAGGTTAGTGGGTTTTTGTTATTTTTTATTTTTTACTGTTTTTGTCTGCACACCATTGGTGATTTGGTTAACTAACTAATATTATGGTCATACCTACAATCATCAGCTGTTTTGTCTAGCAATTCATTTTGCTATGACCAACAACATTAATCTAATTCACGCTATCAATTCTGTAGTATATGTTAGTGCTAACATTGTTTAATGCATTCACATCATTCACTATATCCATTTCTATGGTGGCAATAAAAATTTCAGCATTGATATGCACATTGATTTCCACAGTATTTACATCTTGCTGTTGGATTCTATTTCACTTTTTACAAACTTGCAAAATGTCCATCAATTTCACAGTCTACAACACTGCTTAAAGCTTTGTAATTTACTTTATAATGAAAGAAGCCACGATGCTTGCACTGGGTGTGCTTTATAACTACTTGTTTTTTTCTGGGGTGTGACTGCTGTACAGTTACCAGTATATTCACATTAATTTTTATTACGCTGATAGATTCAAATATCATCCTTACTACCAAAAGAAGAAGCACCACAGTGTATCCAACTGCCCAAGTAACCAGCGTTTAGAAATAAACTGTTGTATATTACAGGATGAGACACTAAATGAAAATGAAAATAGACTTATTATTACGTATTGTATAGACAGTTATGATTTTATAAATATTTTAAGGAAAAATTGGGACTTGATAAACATGGATACACATCTGCCAAGAGGTCCTACTGACTTCCCTAGAATAGTTTATAGAAAAGGAAAAAACTTAAAGAATCTAGTGGAAACTCGGTACTCAAACTTTGCTACATTTAACCATGCAGGTATGAACAAGTGTCTGTCATGCCCCTATTGTAAATATATGGAGCAGGGAATAAAATTTAGTATAAGAGGTTTTGAATACAATACTAAGTACAAATTTGATTGTAACTCCAAGGGAGTGGTATACCTGGCTAAGTGTCATATCTGTCCTGCCTTCTATATCAGCAAAACTGACAGAAGGCTTAGAGGCAGGGTCTATGAACACACATATGCTATTAGGTCTAACAAATCAGAGAACGCATTGGCCAGGCATATTATGAAAACACCCACCCATGGTTTTACTTTTAGGGCTATACATTGTATTGCCTATGACCCTAGAGGAGGCCCTCTTTCCTTGCTCTTAGAGAAATTAGAATTGAGTTGGCAGTTACATACGTTTGCATGTTACCCTCCGGGCATTAATGAAATGTATTCAATTAAGTGCATTCTACAACTTAAAAATTTGGTTAGGAGTTGACTATTATGCTGTGTTTAAAATGGTCTATGCATACTATTGTCTTAGAGTGCATTTGACTTTCTGCTTCTTGAGTCAGGTTTTGCTGTTTTTCACTTACATGTTTTTATTTACATGCTTTTAAGGTTTATTATACTCAAACACAAAACAAAAATATAAACACATATATACACTGTTAATTTTAATTTTAATTGCATTAATATTTCATAATAGATAATTATTGGTTTTAGATGTTTTACACTGATTTTTTACACTATTTATCTATTATTTTAAAATATTGCTTTAAAACAATGTGTTATATGAGAACTGTTTAAGCTATATATTTTAGGTAATGAATGAAGGTGGTTGCCACTTTAAGAGCAGCTGATTCCTGCTGATTCAGGAACCAGCTGACTTTTCACTTCCTTTTCACTTCCTATATAGTGTATGGCCTATGTTGTATAATTATCTGAAGACGTTGGGCTATGTGGCCTGACGAAAAGCGCTTTATGTGATTTTTTGTTTTTGTAATAAACAGTATGTTAACTCATCATGCTTGCAGGATTTATTTGGGCAGTTGGATACACTGTGGTGCTTCTTCTTTTGGTAGTACGGATCCAGTTTGTGTTTGTGTCTTAGCTTCATTCAAATATCATCCTTCTCTGTTTCTCAATTACAGCATTTATTTTGCATACCACTAGACAAGCATTATCCAGCTCAAAATGTAAATCTGCTGCTCAGTTCTTTGCTGACAAGACTGGCACCATCAGATCTGCCCTTCCTCCAGCTGACCCCAAGGATGGTGTAACAACTTTGCCACACCCTTTAGTGATGTCTTGGTTGGAGTTTGATCTTCTCATTTTCAAGGAGTTTACTGTTATCTCTAGTATGCAGCTGGCCATTTGTGGGCTTTATCCTTGTCCTTCAAGACCAGTGATTACTAGTCTTAATGTGTTGGGTCCAGTAATTTATCTGACCCTGGTTCCACCATTGTGGGATGGGATATTTCCATCAGCATTGAAAAAGAGTCTATTGTTAACCTCTTTGACACTAAATAATGTATTCAGCTACCATAACATCTTTAGCCCTAAATAACTTAGGCAGCTGCCATCCAATCTCTAACCTCCATTTTTTTGAAAAAATTATAGAGAAGATTGTCTATAAGTAACAAGATACCTATCTTACAGTTAGTGGACTGATGGATCCTTTTCAGTCTGACTTTCATACTCAACCTAGTACTAAGATCATACTCAACCTAGTACTAAGATCACTCTCATAAGAATGGTTAATGATCTTATTATAGCAAGAGACAAGTGACACTATACAGTGTTGGTTGTCCTGGATCCTTCTGCAGCATTTGACACTATGGACCATGACATCTTAATAGAATGCATGCTTACTTACTATGGTATTTCCACTACAGTTGTAGACTGGATTACTTCATACCTCTCTGACTGTACTCACAAAATCTGTTCAGGGCTGAATTCTTCTTCTTTATACAATCTTGATTGTGGAGTCTCACAGAGCTCTATCTTAAGCCCTTAGCTATTCTTGGTGTATATGCTTCCATTAGGATATCTTTTAAGGGAAAGGGGCCTAGCATACTATAGCTATGCTGATGACATCCAGAACTATTTTTACGTTCCTCAAGAAGAAATGATGAGCAAGTATTCACTGGCAGATGATCTAGAAGCAATACACTCTTGGCTATTCACAAATCAGTTAACAGTGAACACCACCAAGACTGAGGCCCTGGCAGTTCATGCTGCCTTGAGAAATTTCTCTGCTCTGTCTCTTCCCAATGGTATTATGTACTGTAGTAACAAGCTTGAATTTGTGAATAAAGTGAGGAACCTTGTTATTATTCTAGACTCACGGCTAACGCTTTGGGATTAGATGTTGACTGTAGTAAATTCTTCCTGTCTCTGTCTGGAAAACAAATCCATCATTAAGTACTTGAATTCTCAAGCTGATCTCTCAGCTTTTGTTCATACTTTGGTCTCTTCCAGAATGGTGGTATATGGTAAATTATTCTTTGGTTCACAGCATGCTTTAAATGTAGATTTAAGCACAGAAATCTTTCTTCTCAAAAGGTTAAGTGCTAGAAATTCTGATTGCTTCGTCCACTGTAACATGAAGAAACATAGCATTCTAAATGTTGTCTAGTTTTTCAGCAGTCCATGTTTAGTGAGATACAGTGCAAAGCATTGAATCCACAACTCTCAGTC
This sequence comes from Protopterus annectens, assembly GCF_019279795.1. Classification (NCBI taxonomy): domain Eukaryota; kingdom Metazoa; phylum Chordata; order Ceratodontiformes; family Protopteridae; genus Protopterus; species Protopterus annectens. The sequence continues at coordinate 1,130,331,156 of NC_056731.1, read as the reverse complement.
TTCTGAGAGGCTTTAGGTTTAAAGCTGATGTTAGTTGTATAGAAGAACTCCTAAGCCAAGGATTAAAGAAAGTGGTGTATAGAACACCCTGCTGATCCAGTGGCATGAAAACAAAATTAAATATTTGTGATAGAAAGATTTTAGTGTAATTAATGATAAACAGAGCTGTTGATATAAAAATTAAACATTGCCAAAATAAAATGCTTTGACATTTTCAGTCAAATTATAAAAAATATACACAACTCTGACTAAGCATGACAGAGAACAGGTTTGCAGTTTACTTCAGAGCAGTGCAAAAATATAGACATTGTGTCAAAATATGTCAGAAACAAATTACTTTTGACACCTGGCATGGTATTCATAACAGTTTGCCTGAGCTGAGCTCACTGCACAGTTTGTCAAAGTTCTGCTGCTCATCAAAACTGGGATTCAGATTCATGTCTAATTCTCATGACACTGAATAGGTTCATAGGTAAGTACTAAGCTAGCTGCCCTTGTGGCCCATTATAAGCCTAACCAATTTCCTTCAAATGTGAGAATCAAGCCCTGTACCTTGTGTCTGTGAAGTAAACATCTTAACTATTATGCCAACCCCAACCCCATTAAATGCTCCAGTCAATCTCTATGAATCACTTATATCAGCAGATGGAGCAATTGTGGATAGGCACCCCATAGAACAGACTGCAACTACATTGCTTGGAGCTCCATAGTTACAGTTCGCTCTGCTCAGGAATCAGTGTACATTTCAAGGCTGCAACTTCCTATGTAAGTGAATGGTGCAATACAGCTAACAGCCATATGCGCTTCAGACATTGCATAGTAAGGAGGTCTATGAATCACCATACTATGCAACTTCCAAAGCTCAGCAGCACTCTATGATATACAGTGGTATAATTTAAAAAGGGAAGATCCTAGAAACATTGGTAGATTTACTGCAGGCTATGTACAAGGGCCTCGTGATATAAGTAATGGTGGTTTGGTCATATCTGCAGGAAAGCAGAAGACAATCTGGTAAAGAGGATTTGGAAAAAATAGGAAGAAAGCAAAAGAAAACAAGAACTTCCACCTGCAAGATGGGAAAATTTTATGAGAAAAGTCTTGGAAAGCTAGAAGACTGGATCTCAATTGAAAGATATGACCTAAATTGGCACTACACTCCAATTTTACATGGAAATGGGAAAAAGGGGGCTAATGATGATAACGATGACACCCTAAATTGTCACACTAACATTTGCATGCTTCCACTCTGAGATAGTGAGCAATGAATACACTACTTGGTTGTGAACCTAGTGTTGTAGTGACCAGAGTTTTCTGATCCTGCAACCTCCTTGCATAAACTTGTGAGGCTTTGCATTGTATTTAAAAAACTTCTGTCAATACCAAACCTTGTTGCAGTATGCAGTGTCTTCTGACAAGGTACTGTATCTGTAAATTGAAAAAAATAATACAGGTACATAGGAAAGCCAGCTGGAAGAGTTGTAGTTTATACAGACTTCCAAAACTAGCAGTGCCATATGACATACACAGCTCCTGCTATACTTAGCTCGTTTAAAACTCATTATAGCTGAGTGCACCTCCAGGTATTTCTGCAGTTATCTTCTGCTGCGTCTCTAGGCATCAAATATTGCTTGTTCATATTTGCATTAATAATTCCAAAACCATGCTGCATACAAGGTATCAGAATACTTTATCTTGAATGATACTTGATGGCAAACACAAGTGTATAGATATTTCTTAGAATTGTAAGGTGATAACTTTATTTTTTTAAAGGCTCAAGCCACACCTACTGTGAGTTAAAGGTACATACTCAAAAAGCTGTACTGGAGAAAATGAGTTAAAGTGGCATAGTACCATTGTTAGAACATCACATATTACTGTATGTGTTATTAGAACTTCACATATTGCTGTATGTGACATATCTTACACATGTGGCTAAAGTCCCTAGATTAATGTCAGCATCCATTTTCTAAAATCAGAGCACTCTTCAAAACATGGCAAACACTGAAGGATATTCATCCTTGCAAAAACAAATGCATTCACCTTAAGTGTCTTCTCTCAGAGTAGGCTGAGAAAAAAAAATAGCCCCTTTCTCACAAAGCTAGTCAGTCAGCATATTTTCTGTTGCTATGGTTGCAAAAGGATCACATATCTGTCTTGTGGAGCACAGCCATATGTCTATCCTTATTCTTGAGTTCAAAGATGAATACTAGTCTAACTGCCTTGAAGGGCCAATTTAACCATAGCCAATAACCAGAGGGCAGAATCAAACTCTGTACCCTGTGGCTATGAAATAAACATCTTAGCCATTGTGCCAAACCCACCCTGTGAGTACAGTTTTGCTATTCCTATAAATGCAAAATGTGCAGAAAACATGTTAAGAGATATAGACTATAAGAGTTTTATTTTTCCTCACAGCGGGGTCTATGTTTGACGACTAAAACAAATCCCCATTTCTAAACCAACCTTCCTATGTCTCTTACTAGTGATGGTCAGTGAGAGTGATATAGTAATCAGCCATGTAATATGTAGGCAGCTTCATATGGGTGACTCAGCAGTTGGTAGTTCAGTTGTTCTCAGTTTAGCAGCATAGCCCCAAAATAAGTATGCATGTGGCACATTTCTGAAAACTCACAAAAGACACTGGTTTCTAAAAAAGATTTGACATGTGAGTAAATGTTGAATAGAACAGTAATATCTGAAACAACAGCTGGGGGCACCTAGGAGCTGTAGCCACATTTTTCTGAATGCATTTTAATACATAACATATTATTTTTTTCTTAGAAACATAGAACTATATTTTATGTCTGATACACCTTTGTACAAAGCTGATATGTACTTATTTGAAAAGAAAGACTAGAAAATGACATAAATGACCTTAATTAGAAAGTATGAAACAACTATAATAAAGTGAAAGCAATTGGAAAATACAGGGTGTGAGGTGCAGGACTGCAAGAAAAATGAATGACAGTGAATATATAAAAGTAGGTAATTGTCAGAAATTATTATGTCAAACACAGCAATTGAACAGTATGACCTGATGTGTACAGAGATGCATAGTATGAAATGAACAGACATACAGATTAATTGTCTCACTCTGAAAGTGGTAGGACTGTAGCTTGATAATGAAGCAGATAAAAAGCTACTATGTCAATGATTTCCATGAAAGAATGATAAAATACTTTATTCAGTTTTGCACTGCAGCTGGGCTATGCCTGAAATGGGTCTTCATAGATCAGTACATTAGCTTAGTTAATGAATGTTATATAACAATAAAATAACATAAAATGACTTCTGGAGATGGCAGAGAGCAATCTAGCTGGTTACCATGGAACTCCAAACTAAAGGGGATATCAAGTGAATAAAGTGCTATTATAATAATCATTCCACTTCCCTTGCTCTATGATTGAATGGGATAAAACAGAAAAAAAAGCTATCAAACATTTTTTAATAACTATCCAGCAAATAAAGTAAAGTAGATGAACCAAGCAAAATATAAATGCCACCAAGCCATTCTAATGGCCTACAGATTGAATCGGTGAAACAATGCTGACATCCTGTTTTAGATATTAAAAGACATCATCATGCAGCAAAACCATGAGATAAAAATATTCAGTCAAAACATACTTAGAAGATAGAGAATCTGAGTGGATCATGAGTGGTCATGAGAACTGGCTAAAAGGTCTGTAATCCCAAGAATTTCTTCTTCAGTATAATCAGTCCTTACTGCTGAAAACTGATGATATTGAAAACATGAGGAGGCATTCCCATCTGTAGAATTTCCATGTGTCACCTGTAATTATGCACAGAGAACTGGGACCTCTGTAGATACAGAGTGAACATCATTCACTGGCCACAGCACTATTCTGTAAAACTGCTAGACATAGACTGATTATTGTAAAATTCCTACCCTTTAGTTAAAAAGAAAAAAATACTAAATGTGACTTGGGCAACAGCTCCACTAAGTATAAACAGGCCCTTGCATCCTCTCCAACTAACCTTTATAAACTTCTTAAGATAACTCTTCCTAATAAATGTCCACAATACATAGGGACACAATTGGGTTGGGTTTTTCAGCTAGGCTTAAAAAGGCCAAGGTGGTCCTAAGCTTAGTATATACCTATGAACCTCTAGCGTGGTCATTGACAGTGATTACTCTCATGTTATCAAGGATCAGTGGGGAGATCTCTAACCTATTTATTCCCACTGCATGCAAAGCAATTACAACTAATATTTTATTGTCCAGATTAGAATATACTCTTCCACTTAATGAATCCTGCAAACCACTAAAAATAAAATTCTTAGGTTCATAACCCTCTCCAATTATAGAAAAGACCACTGTTAAACCTTACAAGAACCAACTGGCTTCTGGTAACAACCGGAGCAGTTTTTATTTTAAGTGCATTAGCATACAGATTAATCAATGGACAGTACTGTCCACCCCCTTTAAGAAATGTAGTTCAAATAAGAAGTGTATTTCACAATCTTTGTAATAATGAGCGAAATAAACTTCAAAGACCTGATTTTACACTAGAACTAAGTATAAGAATTTTTCCAAAATGGGCCTTGTAATCTGGAATAATAGTCCGTAGAAAATACAGAATTCAGATTAGGTAAAATTATTTAGGAAGTATCTAAAAAACACTTAGTTCAAGATCCAGTTCAAATTCAAGTTTGATTTTATCTAGGTGCTTTATTCAAAACACATTAACAAAATGTTAACAGATGAGAAGAAAAGCTAATAAAAAGGGCTAAAAGACTTAAAACAATTACAAATTGAACATATATCATCAACTCTCACTATCAAAAGCCATTTCAAAGACATATATAGACATATACATCGTGGAGGTTCTCTCTAAAAATCTACAGAAACAGCAGAGACCCCCAAGGCAGAAATGCACTCAACCACCACAACACAACACTAATCACGAGACACATAACTCTCCTAAACAGTGTGGCACTCAACCAAAGCCCATAAGGAAAAACAGCATGCCCAGCACACTAGTCATAGGTGACTCAATAGTGAGGCACACTGATGTTCCACTCACTAGGCTGAATAAGGAGAAAGTAACAGTCAGCTGCCTGTCAGGTGCCAGGATCCACCACATAATGAACGCACTCAAGTCCCTCAACAACATGTACAAATATGACTCTGTCATTGTACATGTGGGTATGAATGACCTGAGACATACCTCCCTGGACTACATGAAAAGAGACATGTAGGAGCTCTTCGATTATGTAGCCCAGGTGGCTATAACCCTAGTCCTGAGCAGCATCCTTCCATCACCCAGAATGATACCAAAGTACAAGCAGAAAATGATTGATTTCAACAATTGGCTAAGTTTCTGGTGTCATTCTAAGGGGATCGAACATCTGTCTGCCTGGGATGACATGATTGACAGACCTCGATGCTTTGCCAGAGATGGTCTGCATCTGTCACCCCTGGGCATCCGGATACTGGCCAAGGCTCTTGACACCCCTATAGTGTCTTTTTTAGGTGGTGTTCCAAAGACCAAATTACCACTGTAACAGCTACAAACAAATGCAATCTGAGGGTCATGCTGCTCAATGCTAGAAGTCTAAATCTCAAAATGCACTCGCTCGAAGCACTCCTTAAAATGGAGAACATCGACATTTGTACTGTAACAGAGACCTGGTTCAAGGCAGCAGAAAGCACTCCCACAATACCAGGCTATAACTCATTTTAAACCTTTCGGCCCCAGAACTTGGACTGAATCTGCAAAGTTGGTGGTGTTTCCATATTCATAAAGGATGTGCACACCTCCAGACTGGTAGCTCAACATAATGCATCAGAGATACTTCAGGTGCAGCTAACATTGGGTAAGACAGCAGTTCAGGTCATAGTCTGTTATAGGTCCCCAACCATGTCCCAAGACTCACACTCCACGTTCCTAAGCACCTTGGAGAATATTAGGGTCCAACCTAACACTCTCATACTGGGGGACTTCAACTACCCTTCCATTAACTGGGAAAACTACTCATGTGCCAATACACTTGCCCAACATTTCCTGGAATTCATTAATTCCAATGCCCTGGACCAGCTCGTTCTTACCTCCACTAGAGGTAGCAACATCCTTGGTCATTACTAACATGGGCGACCGTTGCTCTACACCAATAGTCAACTCCTCCCTGGTTAGATCTGACCACAAACTAATCACCTTGGAAAATCACATCCCTTCCAACCCCCACCCCTGCAAAGGTAACCACCATGAAAAACTTATCCAAAGCTAACTTTGGGCTCCAAAAAACAGAGGTGGCTAACTTCACGGCACCCATGCAAATGGAGAATATTAACATGACCAAAGAATCATACAGCAGTGCACTGTAAGAACACATACACAAATGCATGGATTTCGCCATACCCAATAGAACCAAGATGCTCTCCTCCAAAAAAAGGAAGCCAATCTGGTGGTCCCCTGCCATAAACAAACTCTACAACAGAAGGAGGAAACTGATGCAGAATAAGGTGAAGTCCCAAGACTGGAAAAACTCTCTTATCAGCCTCAACAAAAAGTTGAGATTCCTCATCAAATCCTCTAAAGCTAGCTATGAAAATAGAATTGAAGCAGATAGTAAAGACAACCACAAAGACTTCTAGAGTTATGTAAAGAATCTCTACGGCAATACTCAAATTTGCTCTGAGCTACTGCACAATGATAACTTCTATACCGAGCCAACAGATATTGCCAATATACTGGCCAACAGATTCAGTGCCAAGTTTAACCCCCCCAAAGGACCAATAATAATGCCAGTAGATTGCCAGACATCCAGTATTACTGTTGCACAGGTTAAAACAGCATTGTCCAAGACCAAGAATACAGCTTCTATGGGACCTGACAATATCCCTGGCTGTGTTCTACATGAACTACAGAGAGAACTGGCACCTCACCTGTGTGCACTGTTCAATCACAGCCTCACCTCAGGCTTTGTCCCTACCAAATGACAAACTGCTACAGTCATCCCTCTCCACAAAGGAGAATCAACTACAGACCCTGGGAACTATCAGGCCATTAGCCTGACAAGTGTGAAATGCAAAGCTATGGAATGCATCATCGTGGACCTAATAAACAAAGATATAAGGAATCTCCAAACTCTGGATCCCACACAGTTTGGTTTTGTGAAGGGTAGATCATGCCTGCTCAACTTAGTTGACTTCTTTGAGTCAGTCACCAGAGCTGTGGATGAAGGCAAGGTGGTTCATACTGCCTACCTTGATCTGGTCAAGGCTTTTGATACCATTCCCCACTCAGGAATCATAAAAAACTCACGAAGCTAGGCATCAAACCCTATATCACTAGGTGAGTTGCAAACTGACTCACAGATAGAACCCATGGTGTGGAAGTAGATGACTCCAAGTCAGACTGCTGACCAGTCACAAGTGGAGTCCCACAGGGATCGGTCCTGGGTCCTCTCCTGTTTGGTATCTACTTCTCAGAAGTTCAGGCCAACACAAAGGGACTCTGGCTGACAAAGTTTGCAGATGATTGCAAGTTGGGAGCCATTATTAACTCCCCAAGTGATGTTGACATCCTACAGAAAGGCCTCACTGAGACCAACTACTGGTGTCAGAACTATGGCCTTAAGCTCAATGCCAAAAAATGAGTCATCATCCCCTATGGGAAAAACCCAGATCCCATGAATTACCACATCGATGGTAGTCTACTGAACACAGAAGGCATTATAAGAGATCTGGGAACACAGGTTGACAGCAACCTCTCTTTTGACAACCACATTGCCACTGTGGTCAGAAAGTCCTTCTATGTGGCACATCTCATTACTAAGGGTTTTGCATCCAGGGTGAAAGAGGTCATTGTCTCCCTCTACTCTTTCCTCATTAGGCCAATCATTGAGTACAATGCCCCATTTGGAATGTACCTCACTAGACACCTGCAACAACTGGAGAGGCTGAAAAAGTACCTCACAAAGAGGATCCTAGGCCTTAAACACTTGCCCTATATGGACAGACTCAAAAAACTCCAACTATTCTCTGTCTCATATCATCTACTTAGAGGCGATCTCTGTTTGACTTATAAAGCCATGTCTGACCCAGCTCTGTTAGAAATGCTACATCTAAAGGAATCCCAATCCCTCCACACCGCATGCTCCAGAGAGCTCAACCTCATTACCACAATCAACAGAATGTGCTGAAGGGACAGGTTCATAACCCAGAGACTGCCCATGCTATGGAATAGACTTCCCATACATGTCAAACAGAGCACCTCACTGGCCTTCTTCAAGAGAAATCTTGATAAGTGGATGGGAAATAGAAAATTCACCCTGGGGAATTACTCCAGTGGCTCTACTTTCACTGGGAACTAAGGTTGAGTGGCACGATGCCAGGGTAATCCTATGGGCTAGGCTTGAAAAGGCTCCATGGCCATTAGCCTAGTACACACCTATGAACCTAAGTAAAGGGCATTGCTGTAATCCAGACTGGAAGAGACCAAGGCATGAACAACAATCGAGAGATTTGCCTGAAGTATTATGTGCTTAATCCTGGATATGTTTCTCAGATGGAAACAGGAAAACTTTAGTATGGCTAACAACTGGTCCTGAAATGTAAGCCATAAGGCAAGAATAATACCATGATTCCACAACTTACTAAAGAATACAAGGTTGTCATCACCAGACATAATATAGTTTGACAAAGATATGGCAGACGAATCTCTCAGAGTTGCATGCATAGCTTGACCTCAGTCTTTGTTGTGTTCAATTTTAAGTGATTTGTAGTTAGGCAATATTGTATGATTTCAAGGTCATCAGCCAGGGAGAAAATACAAACCATCTCTTCTAGGGAAAAGGAGAAGTAATTCTGGGTATCATCAGTGTGAATATGGTGTGCTCAACCTTTGCCCCTTAATAGAGATCCCAAGGAAAGCATATAAACTGAATAATAAAGATTTTGAATAAAATCCTGTGGCAATCTGCAAAATAGGTACTACAAAGATAAAGAACGGAGTCCTGGACAGACCGTATATGCACAGTTTGAGAAGTTAGAAGCAAATCAGTCAAGAACTATGGCAGAGATATCACAGTAAGAATACAAATGCTCTATAAAATGCCATGGTCCACTATGTCAATTGCCACAAACATATCCAGGAGGACCTGCATTGTATAGGGACTACTCTTATAAGAGCAGTTTCAGTAATGTGGAGAGTGCAAAATCCTGACTGGAAAGGATCCATAATTCCAGTAACTTTTAAATAAGTCTGTAGTTGTTTATACACAACTTTGTCAATAACCTTTCCCAAGAAGGGGTAGTTAGAGATCAGGTGGTAGATGTTTAATTCATTTATATCTATGGATAGTTTCTTGAGGGTAGGGATAACCAGAGCCTGTCTGCAGTCTAAAGGAAATATTCCATCCTACAATGAAGTAACCAAAATTCAGTAGATTACTGGACCTAGTACATTAAAATTGGCCATTATCAACTTAGAAGCCAGGGATCCAGCCCACACGTTGCTGGCTGCAAACCAGAGAAAACAGTAGTAAACTCACTGAAATCAGGAATATTGAACAACAGCCAGGAATAAGTGGTTAATAGAACAAAAGAACATACCACGCCACCCCTGAAGTCATCAGGAGGAAGAGTGGATCTAAATAAGTCAAGTTTATCAGCATAAATACAAGCTGCAGACTAACATTCAGAACTAGATAAAGCTCTTCAGGTATTCTGACAGGCTGGGCTGCACAATCTCCCCAAAAGAGAGCAATTGGTAGGTTAGCCACTAAAGAGATATCCCTAATAGAAACTCTTATCTTTTTTATGGGAAATTTCTGCTTGATAGATGGTATAGTGTTTGTCAAGCTCAGTCTTGTTACTCCACATTCCAGCTTATCACCAACTCCAAACACGGCACAAAGAAAAGTGTCAAATTAAGGTCCACTACTTTTAGTAGAGACAGGGAACCCATATATGGAGCCAAATAATCCAATGTTCCATCTATTAAGCCAAAAAAGAGAAGTAGTAGTAGATACAACTAGCTTTTATCATGGATAAAGTGGTGGTAGATACATGTCAGGATAGCACCTGAAGGTTAGTACTTTTCAAATGGTAGGTAAGGGAGATCTTTCCATGGTTATGTCTTTCTATATTCTTACACGATCAGGTCCTAAAAGAATCTACCATATGGTTACTCTACTTTTTGGTATGGGCAGACAGCCATATCATGTGAGAGCAGAGGTCACAGACACACTTTAAGTGTTTTCAGTCTAAATTATTGAATATAATTTTGATGGGATGGGTCAGGTGGATGATGGAGCAGCCCTTTCCAAGCAAAAAACAAAAAACAAAATACCACAGGCTTCTATACATGCAGTATTTTTGTTTTGCCGAGACAAGTGCTAGGATTGCTAAATTTTATTGGTTAATTTTGCTAATGCAGAGGGTTCAACGATTTGATATGCAGGCTCCATTTTTTTAAGATAATCCAGCTCTGTTTTCCAAAAGCTCCTCCACACACTCCAATATCAAGCCTGTAGTGCCCAAATATTGCCTTGTTGAAATACTCTAATCCAGAAGAATTAATATCCAAAAATCTAGGAATATTATAGAGATCGGTTGTAGTCAATTCTCTGACCCCACTAATATTTCTAGAGATACATTGAAAAGATACTTAAGAGAGGCAGTGTGGAAGAAATCTAAGAGGCTGCTAGAAGACTGGAAGGAACAACCTGTAAATCTACAGGAATGCTTGGGGACACACTCTTATAGCATGTAGGTAGTAAATTCAAGTCCTGCTACAAATAAAAGTAGCAATCCTTCTGAAGAAACTCTGATTGTTGAATATCCCCTGATCTCAACTCCCTAAACACAGCAGTCACCAAATGTTTTTACATTCATTTGTTGTACTTTGTGACTGCAGTACCTAAAAGCAGTTTTTTCACCTTTGCAGGGTTTTTCTGTTTTCCCACAGCTGAAACTTGGGTGTGGGAGGGTTACAGGAGGGGCTTGCCCTTTGGAAGAAAATGCCTTTTCATGCTGTCACCCACAGGTTTGGTTGGTAAGTTCTTAAATTAATTAAAATCATGAGGTTTACTGTCAGCTGGTACTGCACTGACTTCTTCTCTGGGATCTACTTTTAAATTCTAGTTACAGGGGATCTACAGAGTTCTTCAGGATGACGTACAGTATAAGATTTTGGGGGTTGGTATAATGATTAAGGTGTTTATCTTACAAACACAAGGTACAGGGTTTGATTTTCACTATTGGAAAGCAATTGGCTGGGCTTAAAATGGCCCGCAAGGCAGCTAGCCTAGTACTTGCATATGAACCTTTGAACATATAGTACTAGTGAATTCTTAGCTAAGCAATCTCTTATCAGACTCACTTTAGATGAAAAAGAACTGCTGGCCACCCCATTTCAAAGGAGGAAAGTAGGAAATGATCAGCTTAGTGAGAAAGGAGAGGCTCCAGATGTGGATGGCCTCCAAGTGGAGCTCAACAAATATATGGGGGAGATGATGTTAGGAGACTTACAGGCAATGTTCAGAAATATTTGGTTAAGCCAGCAAATACCCACATCTTGAAAACCTGCTGCTACTACTATGGTTCCCAGGCCTAATAAATGCCAGCTTTGTGTCACATCATTCTGATGTTCCTGCCATTGCTGCCTACCACTGTAGGATATAAAATCATTATGGGAATTTTGGCCGAGGTTACAGAAAGTCTTGATGAGAATTATTCACTTAGATTAATGTCCATTCATTAGCGACAGGCATATGTTTAACAATATTATGAGGGTACTGCTTTTGGAAGAATGTGCTCAGGGTAGCATAATGGTCACACCTAGCCCTTAGCTTGGTTGTAGGGAAAGCTTTTGATAAGATGAGGTGAGATTACACATTTATAGTCCCATAGACATTTGGCCTGCTAAAACTGGGGTAATCCTGCCAGTCTAGTACATATGGTCAAGCCATGAATAAAAATAAAATACATCAGCATATCTCACAGAGAATCCAACTAGAAAAAAGAATTAAGCAAGTATATGCATTCTTATTATTGATATCTGTTTAGCTACAGAGTCTCTGGCACAAAGTTTTATTGAACACCACAAAATAGGGGACATTAAGGTAAGGGGAAAGCCACAAAGTGAATCTACTTGTGAATGATGAGATGGCCTTTTCTGGTAACCCAGAAGAATACATAGACAATCTCTTGATGCTTATTTGTCAGCTGTCCAAACTAACAGGCTGAACATCTAATGAGGTTAAGGTGGATACTCTTGCCATTGTGTATATTCTGACTCTTGGCATACAAGGAAGGCTTAAATTTAAGAATAATCCACCTCAGGACTTCCAAGATGGCTGCACACTGATCAACAGCTTAACTTTATCTCTCCCAGTCTGAAAAAAAGAAACTGAAAGACAAGAGTCAGGAGCTCTGTAAATTCAGTAACTGGTTAGTACGTACACTGTCTGGATGCCAGAAGAAACCAAGAGAGCCTGAAAGAAAATCAACTAGAAAAGGCAAAGGAAAACACTGGGAAGAACCCAGCAGCTGTTCAGCAGAAAGCAGCTCAAACTCCAGCTTTGGTGCAAGACGTGTCTTCCAGTAATCAAGAGGAAAAGATAAGTCTAATGTAATCAGAGCTGATTAAATTGACCAAAACAATGAAGGAGTATATCAACTCAAATAATAATAAAAGGCTGGAAATGAATGAAGATTTAAACAGATATTCAGATGAACTGATAAAACTGCAAAAATCAGAGGTCAAAATAAAGAAAAGGCTGGTTGAGTATGAAACTATTCAAGAAGAAATGTTTCACAAATGTTAGAATTAGAGGGCAAGGCATATAGGGAAGATCTGAGATTTTCTGCTGTACCACAGAAACTAGAAGAAACAGACTGCATTAATTTTATGAAGACACAAATAAGCAACTGGAATGGCATTTGACAGCAGTTGTTATTTGAAAGCGTGCACTGTATGTGTGCTCCAAGTCTGGTGATGAGAAAGCAGCCAAGACCTGTATTAGTAAAGATGTAAACCTACCAGGAGAAAGAGTTGATCCTGACAAAACTATGGCAAAAAGGCAAAGTATTAAAAGTTGGAGTCCGTAAAATGTTTGCGGAAATGATTATTCACTGTACACCAGGCAGAAGAGAAAAGAAATTATTCCAGCAATCAGGAAATGTTGAGAGGTAGGTGTGAGAGTCAAGCTGCTGTATCCAGCTGTCTTCAGAATATTTTTTTTTCCTGGAGGATCAAAGTCATTTTTTGATACAGAACAGGCTAAGGAGGAAATGCAAAAGTTTGTTCAACAAAAACTGAGCTATCAAGCAGAAGGGGTCTCTGCTTCTCTCTTCTGATAATAAAGCACGTGGAGCCCTTGCACGTGGAATCTTTTCCAGTGTTTCAAAGGAAAATGCTTGAGAGACAAAGAAAAGCACAGGAGCTGACTAGAAGAATAAGGAGTACCTTCAACTGAGCCAGAGTCTGGATTTGGGATATGGAGATGAACAGGAAGAAGACCAGCAACATGGAAATTAGTGAACAAATGTGAGACTGCAAAGCATCAATCAAATTTGTGAAATATGGCTGTGGAAGAAAAAGTGGAAAGAGAGGACTTTTGTTGACTGTTAAACTTGTGTGGAACTGAAGGGCATTTGTCTCACTTCATATCATTAATATTGGGAGGGACACTGAGAGGAGGGGAAGAGGAAGGAAAAGGGTAACTGTAAGTAAAACAATTTCCCTTCTTAGCAGGTTTCCTCTGGGTGCTCCGATTTCCTTCCACATCCCAAAGACATGCTGTAGGTGGACTGGACACTCTAAATTGGCCCTAGGCGTGAGTGCATGCATGTGTGTGCCTTTTGTGGAAGGTTGGGCACCGGGCTGGCAACAACACTGTGAAACTCCAGTGCCAATCATGAGCAGGCAGGTGATCCACTGTAGCAACCCCTAACCGGGAAAAGCCAAAAGAAGAAGAAGCAGTATTTCTATGAAAACTTTCATGATATAAATCTCATTTTATAGTAAAGCATTGTAGCAGTTCTTGTATGTAATAAAGATACTAAAGTAAACAGATGCCTTTCTTGTTATTTCTTCTTTTTCAGTATTAAGAAATATAGACATTACAGTGCAAAAAGAGAAACAAAAACTAGACAAAAGTGTGTTTAAGTTAGCAGGCTGTAATCTTAGGTTTATGATGTTGGAGATGAGATGCAAAAGTACACAGATCATATCACATGTAAATCTGATATGTTTTCTCTTACTTTTGCATAGGTGAATGTCTCACCCTTGGATTAATCTAATAACAAGTTTTAAGAGGAAACAAGTAAATAGCAGAACACTGAATATAATGAAAAGTTTTCCTTTAGTAATACATTTTTCAGCTTGTCTTTAGAAGCCTGCAGCTGGAAACTACATTTTTTCTGTTACATTTACATCAAGACAAACTGATTACAGGGGAATAACAAAAGTCAAAACATTGTTTCTTCAAGGCTATCACCAATAAGTGCACGATAACCTCCTCATTCGTGTTAAAAAGAAATTTATTTCACAATAAAATAATCCACACTGAAAAGTGATATGAAATAAAGTTAAGCACTTTCACCCACTACAATGTGGGCTTCTTCAGAACATAGAAAAGATAAAAGGATGCTCCCAACGAAACAAATACCTCTTGGCTCACAATTAGTATAATAACAGTTAGTCTAAGTAACACAGCTAAGAGGTAACCAAAGCTTAGCAATAACTCCAGCATAAACTGCACGTAAAACAAAGTTTCTTATAAAAGTAAGAAATTACAGCACTATTATCTTTCATTTAAACATGTAATTAACCGAATGGTTTTCATTTTAATGTGCTTTGATCTGAATGTCACTTTAAATGCTGAATCGCTTAATAAGATTTAACATGTGATGTCTATATAAAGACAGAATGATGTTTTTTTTCAAATCTTAATGGTCTGATGAAGCTTAAGTGAAAGCGCTTACCTTGTATATAAATTAAAGACTAGGACTTATTTTACGAATACGAATACTTTATTTGTTTTACGTGCTGTCTATGCTGAAGTTATTGCTAAGCTTTGGTTACCTCTTAGCTGTGTTACATGGACTAAATGTTCTTCAGAACATAGTTGATGGAAACAATACGGCTTAAATTCAAAAGTTGGTGCCAAAAACAACTGTTTGTTTTTCTTTTAAAGCTGTATGCACATACTATTTAAGCATAATCATATGAATGCGTTCATAATAAATATAAAAACCTTTTATGCATTCATATATCATTCATCATACCTTGATTCTATCTGTACTTATTAAATATTTTTATATAAAAATGTTTATATATAAAAACACTGAATTCATAGTAAGAAACATGTTTTAACATATAATTATGTAGGAAAACATTTTTCATCATTATTTTAGCTCAACATACTAAATAGTCAGGATCATACTGATGTTGTTATATAATACCATTTGTTATATTTAGATATTTAGATGTTATATTTGGGTGTAGTAGTCTTACTACATTCATTCAAAGAAAGGATTCTAGGATGGATATTCTGCAGAATATCAGGGACAGAGGAATCAGCTTTCAGCAGGGAATATGACTTATAGGCGAGGACTGGAGTTTTGATTTGCCTCAATGGGGCTGTATAACAAAATACTGTAGATTTCTGAAGAAATTTATGGAAATATTTGGCATGGAAGACATGAATTCAGTAGTAGAAACTCAGGGAGAATTTGCATATTATTCTCCAAGGAAGATTATCTGGGCTAGACTAGACAGAAATTATATTTCACAAGAACATGTGCACTTCATTGATAACTTTGACACATGCAATAACTATATCAAATCATGTGCCAGTAATTACTGAGATAGAAATGCAGGGTAATGAAAAAGATGACACACTGGTGCTTCCCAACCTACCTTTTAAAAAGAGAGGAATTTAAGGGATGGGTAGTGGAAATTATTTGGGGGTTATAAGGGAAGATAGAAAGAAGTTACAGCTACTGAGTGGGATAAAATGAAAGTGGAGTTTAAAAGTAGGGTAGAAATAAAAGAAAAAGAGATCTAGTCAAGAAATAACAATGATTATTTAGAGGGGCTAACAAAGGTTAAAGTATTATCACAGAATAAGAAGAGGCACAATTGCAGAGTGCTAAAGAGAAAATAAGGGATGACCTGGATAATATGCACACGTTTAGAAAGATTGCTGTTAAGCAACTATTTTTGACAATAACTCCATAGCACAAAAACTTTTGGCACAACGAATTAGGTAACGCAAAGTAGAAAGGGTTGTTGCCAAATTTATGGAGCGTGTAACAAGAAAAATAACCAGAGATCCTATAGAGCTATTAGAGATATTTTGGAAATTTTATGAAAATTTATATAAAGCAGAGAAATGGGGAACTCAAGAAAAAGCGCACATGGAAATATTTATAGAAGAGTTATATATACCAAGGTTAGAGGTAGATGAAGCCCAACAATTAACAGTTATGACAGGAGATTAGATAAAAATGGTGATGTATAACCAATCTACAGTAAAGTCTCCAGGAATAAATGGTATTTCCAAAATTGATAGATATGTATCAATCTGGTTTTATGGAGACAAACATTTGACAAAATTAATAGAAAATGAATAGAACAATGATGATCCATTGCAAAGCAGAATGTAAGACAATACCACTATTGTTGGTAGTCTTGATGAAGAGAAAATATTCAACAGAGTAAGCTGGGGTTTTATGAATAGGCAATGGAATCATTTGCATTTTCTGATACCATAATAAGGTTAATTAGGAAGATATATGAGGGATCATAGGCAAACATCAAAATGGGAGGGCTCTTCTCTGATAATTTGTGTCTAAACAGGAACCAAACATGGGTGTTCTCTTTACCCTTTGTTATTTGCTTTATATTTAGAACCATTGGGGGAAAAATAATGAACTCAAAAATTCAAGGATATAATTAGCATGGTATTCAAAAAAACTTGGCTTTATTTGTAGATGATATTATTTTGTGCCTGCTAGAACCAGTAAAGGAAATCTCAGTGTTGTAGAACATTCTGAGACAGTTCCAGTTTATTAGGATATAACATTAATGAAGATAAAACAATAGCTATAGCTGTAAACTATGTACCCACACATGAATTGGTTCAGCAATACCCATATTTATGGGTATATGATAAAATTAAGTATTTAGGAGTATGTGTTAAAAAAGACACTGTTATAGTAGCTAAGGATATGCAAAAGATAATACAAAATTTGAGAAACAAAGCTTTTGCCTCTAGATATGGATAGCAAGATATAAGCAGTAAAAATGTTTTAGCCCCTTTAGTTTCATACATAGGTCAGGCATATTTTTTTATCAACCAGAGGAGAAGATGTGGCTAAAAATTTATAAAGAGTTAAAGAATTTTATCTGGGAGGGGAAGAGTGCAAGACTCAAGTTGGATAAGTTTATCATTCCGAAAGAACAAAGATTTTTAGGATTACTTGAACTGAATATATATTTTAGAGCTACACAGTTAAGGCTCTTATACATAATGCAAGCAAAAAGCTACAATTCAAAGTGGAAAGGCATGATGATGAAGTTGGGAGGAAATTCAAAAAATAAGGAAAGAGTGAGATTTTGGATGCAGATCCTTAAGGAGAGTAGCAACGGTCATACAGAATATTGTATTCATATTGAGCAGAAAGTGTACCAAGAAGTATGCTATCATGGGAATGGAAAAAATGAGATTCTGCCACTAGGAATGACTGAAATTAGGAGTACAGAGTATAGGCAAAAGGGGGTTAGAATTTACTGGAGGAGGCCAGCAAAGGAACCAAGGTATTGGGAACAAATAATTAGAAAGAATAGAGAAAGAAAGGTAATAGAATAGGAAGAGGCCAAGAAAACATTTGGGCTGCAGGCTAGAGATTGCTTTCCTTATGGTGTATTAATATCAGAGTATATGCAACAAGAAATGGATAGGGGAATCCTAATTGAAAGGTCTACTCTAGTAACGTGTTTAGCTGAATCTGGAACAGAAAAGGCTGCTACAAAAGGAATAATTAGTAGGGCATATAAAATACTGCATGATATTTGTAAGAATCAATCAGAGGAGGTTTGAAAAAATTGGGAATAGAGACTGAAAAAGCAATTTACAAAAGAACAATGGGAAGGCCTATGTATGGCTCCCAAGTATGCAACAAAGTCCAGTAGGTAACCAAACAGGAAGTCTAGCAAGCACCTCTTATGAATGGATGTCAAAAATTCTGTAACACACTGCACTGTTGACAACAAGTAACACAAACGTGGTGGAATAAAGTCTGATTTTTGATTGTTGGTAGTGCCATTGGTGTCATTTCACAGTTTTTTATATACACCAAAGTTTCTGGAGGGGGCTGCTAAACTTCCTGTTTGGTTATCAGCTTCTGCTATAGTGTGTGAAAGTCTAGAAGGTTTATAATCTTTGCTGTCTTTGCTTGGAAGTGTTTGCATAGAGTTTTATACCCAAAGCAGACTTCTAAGAATTTTTCATACGGTAAATAGCAAATTTTAGATGTATGATGGGGAAAAAAATGAGGTAACTGGGAACCTATATGCTTTGGTAGTGTAATGAGTTAGTGGATTTTAAAAATTCCATGCTGTGTCCTCTGTCAGAAATATTGCATGAGCAAATGGCCATAATTAAGGAATTGATTATTTTAAGGTTGGACACAGGATCTGAATTGCCTAAACATAAGGCCTCATTAGGTTTAATTCTGTTAGCTGTCAAAAAAACGCAATTACTAGAAAATGGAAATCAATGTCTAATCTAACTGTATTTGAAGTACTGATTATTATAAAAGAGATCAAATAACTGGAAAGGGGATCTTTAGAAAAGGGAAGGAGCAAATTACACAGAAATAATGGAAATTGTGAGAACAATCCATACAGAAAAATGTTTTGGAGGAGGAATGAGGTTTAAGAGAGTCATAGAACAGTATATGTGATGTATAATGTTTTTGTAAATGTGAAGTTTTTACTACAGTTTGATTACTTTTATATAAAGGTAAGTCTGCCTATGTCACAAGTGATAATTCAATAAAGGTATTTTTTAACAGGGATTACAAACATTTTCACTGCTTGTATCTTATTATCAAAATCCATAAATAAGAAGTTCCAGTTTCTCACTTCTTGTATTTTTTTTTATTTAATCTCTTCCTACATATCTTTAGCTGCCATAACAAAAACCTTTTTAATAGATCCTCTTAAATATTTCATCGTATCGTGTCCTCATAAATATGGCCATAGCTGAACCAATTTGTGTGTAGGTACACAATTTACAGCTACAACCTTTGTTTTATCTTCATTAATTTTATATCCCAAGAAAAGTTTTGAAACTGTCTCAAAATGTTCCACAACACTGAGATGTCCTTTTCTGAATGTATTAGGTACAAAATACCATCGTCTGCAAATAAAGCCAACTTTTCTTTACTACCATACCAACTGTATCCTTGAATTTCTGAATCCATTATTTTCTTTACCAATGGCTCTAATTTTAAAGCAAATAACAAAGGGGAAAGAGGACACCCCTGCCTGGTTCCTCTGTTCAAACACAATTTAACTGAGAAGAACCCTTCCAATTTAATTCTTGTCTCTAATCCTTCATATATCCTCCTAATCAACCTTGTTATTGTTTAAAATAATGTAAATGCTTCCATTGCCCTACTCATAAAATTCCAACTTTTTCAGTCGAATGTTGTCTCTGCACCAAGACTCACCAACAACAGCATTATTTTCTTACATTTTATTTCCTTCTGGATCATCATTGCTCTGTTGATTTTTATCAGTTTTCATTTCTCACACAGCTATATTGATCCATATTTATCAATTCTGGCAACACTTTTGCTATTCTTTTAGCTAGTATGGACATAAATACTTTGTAATCATGGTTTCAAATTGAAATGGGTCTATATGAAGTTGCGTCCGGTGGATGTTTACAGTTTTTAGCTAATACAGCCATCACAGCTTTATTCTAAGATGTTGGGGAGTCCCTTTCTTTTAAAACACTGTTAAAATCTTCCAGATTTTTATCACTTTCGTACCTCCTAACATCCAAATTTCCACAAGAATACCATCTGTTCATGAAAACTTTCCTGAAGATTGATTATACATCACTGTTTTTATCTCATCTCTTCCTATGTTAACTGTTAGTTGTTGAGCCTGAGCTACCTCTAACCTTGGCATAATTAAATCTTCCATAAATGTTTCCATTTTGATCTTTCTTGATCTTCCCATGTCACTGCTTTATACAAATTCTCATAAAATTTCCGAGACATCTTTAATAACTCTACTTCGAGAAATTCACCTTGAGAGCTTAGTGAAGTGAAACTTGAGAGGTTAAGTTTTTTTTCTACTTTATTTTTCATATCCATTCATAATTATGCATTGTGCAATTCTCATGCATGGTGCACTTTTTATTTTACACCAGCAGTTTGCTCCTTCTCATTACAATTCTGGTTATTTTTACTCTAGCCCATTTTGACTGGAAGCAGCTCATTATCTCCTTATATTCTTACTTGTTTGTTCCACCCCTCTCATTTTCTTCTGCTTTATGCTCCTTATAATGTCTATAAATCTCCTGTCCATCTCTCATTTCTGGAACTTGTCCATTGTTTACCAGTTTCTATAGTTTTACACCCTTCACATGTTGCCATTAGTTTTACTGTCTGCATTTTGTCCCTGTCAACTTCTCCCTTTCATTCCTTATTTCCAGTATGCAAAATTCTCAGGAGATTTGTCCCTGTCTTCAACATATCATATTCCAGATTTACAGAGCCTTTGTCCAGATCTTTTTTGTGCCCAGGTACATTCCATGAACATACATTCCATGCTTGCCTGCTTCTTCTTTCATGCATCTCCAGCATCTTGAGTCTTTTTCCTTACCTCCTTATATAATTTTTCCGGTAGGATATGCTAGCTGAACAGCACTTTTAATATCTGATCTCCCACCTGATGCATTTTCTGCATCTCTGATGCTGTCTTGAGGACTTTTGCCATTTAGCTTTCCTGGTCTCCAACCCTTCTTCCTTCCCTTGTCTTTTCCTTATCTCTTCATTTGTGTCTTCCTCCACTTTCCCCCTCAGGTCTTTGTAAATCATTCTGCTTTTACTTTCCCCTTGCATTTCCCATTTCTCCAACAGGGGGATCCTTTTTCTTCTATTTCTTTTCTTTTCCTGGGTTTTATGCTTCCTCCCTCTCCTTCAGCCATTCTTCTTGCAGTCTGGTATATGTCTACCATTCATTTTGTGTTAATTCAAATTCCTGTATTAATTTCTATAGGGTTTTTGAATACTGTCTGTCCTCCTGGTGCTTTCCTCATTAACTCCTTCTCTCCTCTTATCCCTTTTCCTTCCATTCTTCTACTTGTTTCTTCCCCATGAAAGCACCCCATCTTCCTTACACCCATATGTCTCTTTCTTTCCCTTTTCTATGTGTCATGTTACCCCAGCTCTCTAATGCCTCCTCGTTTATTCTTTTACAATTTTCCCACCACCCTATTTGTCCTTTCTCACCTTGCCTTATAGTCTCCCCTTTACTTTCTAGCCACGTATGCAGGTTATATTCTAAGGCCTGCATGGGTATGTGAGGGAGTCCCCAGCTCCATTTCTTCTATTCAGTCTTAGCTTGTTTTTGATATCATTCTCCCCCCATCCTCCTTTCCAAGTTCTTCTATAATTTTAGTAGTTTGTCTCTACTGAGTCCACTGGCAGGTTTCTTAGTACATGTACTATAAAAGGAGAATTACCATTCTAACCACATCAGTTCTACCCATTTGTGTGTGTGTTTTATGTCCTCTCTTCTCCAGTATCCCCTGTATTTTTATGTCTCCCCTTCTTCCAATTCTTTTACATTGTCTCACTTAATGTGTGTCTTAAAATTCTTTAAATATTTGGAATATTTTTTCTGCTGAATGTGTCCTACTCCTCTCTTTCATTTTACCTCTCCTATCCTGACCATGGCTGTCTTTTCCGGTTACATCCAAGCCCTGAAACCCTGTCAAACCTTGCAAAACATTGTATTATTCCCTCTATAGCCATCTCTATATTTTCTGACATATGCATGTTGTCATCTGCATATGTTAAGAACCCTGACCATATGCCTTTTCTTCCCTCCCATTGTGCTAATGTTTCCCTCACTTCATTTGCCAGCTATTTCATGTCTAGCATGACAGAGGGCACTGCTAACTGATTCCCACTCCCTACTTTTAGTGGCTAGGAAGCTATTCCATTTGTCATTACCAGTATTCTGACTCATTGTAAATTGCTTTTATCAGCCATATAAATTTTCTCCCATGTGTCTTTCCTCTAGTGTCTCCCATAAGAATTCCCATGTGACAGTGTCAAAATTTTTTAGGTCAAAAAAGGCCATCACTGCATGTGTTCCTCAGTTTTGCTCTTTTGTGGCAATAGCTTCCATTAGGACCTACCATCTCATTTTGTTCTTCTTCCTTTTATAAAACCATCCTGAAACCTTTGTTTTATTTTGGGTGACTCTCATCCAGTCTCTTTGCTAGTACTTTTGTCATCACCTTGATGTCTATGTTTATCAAGGAGATTAGTCTATAATCCCCTACTTCCATCCCAAATCCTCCCTCTTTTAGGATTAGTACCACCCTTTTCATTGTGTTTCCTTTTTCACATATTATTTCATACTCCTCCTTCAAAAATGTCCATATTGCCTCTCTGCCTCCGTTTGTAGAACTCCACTGGGTATCGATCTGGGCCCCAACCTTTCAGTTTTTCATTGTCATAACTGCTTCTCTGAGCTCCTTCATCATGATTTTTCATTCAGTTTCTCCCTGTTTGTTCCTTCTACTTTCTACCCTCTCCTCAATCTGTTACCTCCCAATGGACTTCATTTTCCTTTTCTTGAGCTTGGTAAATTTGTTGGTAGTATTCCCTGAACGCTTCTCTAGCCAAGCTGTCCTCCTCTATGATCTGTCTCTCTGGTCTACTAATTCTTGGTACCTCTCTCTCTCCTTTTCCTTTTTTATATTTCCTCACTAGATGTTTCACCTGTTTTTCCCCACATTATCCACCAGTAGTACTTCCAGTACCATTGCTCTTCTTTCACGACAGTTATTAAATTTCCTTCTAGTTCAGTTTTTATTACTGCTTCCCATCTCCTTATTGCTTCTCTGCATATTCCATTTCCATATTTCTCTTGTTTATAAACACCTTGTATTAAATTATCACAAGACATAGGCACACATGCATTAATAGAAAACAAACCATTGTAACATTTGTCACATTCATATGTTTCTTTTTTAGCACTTATTCAAGCCAACATTATCTAAATTATTCATTCCTGCCTTCCCTTAAATCTCACTCTTTGTCCTCAACATTATCCAGCATTTATTGTTCCTACAAATTCCATTTATATCTATATAATTTATTCCTCCCCTTTTCTAAAGGTTCCACCTCTAGTTCTTTTATCTCCTTTACAATATTTGGTACTTCAGTTACAGTTGGTTTAGATTTTGGTTTCCATTTTCAATTGATTTTTTTTTTTGGCTACCAATAGCATTAGATTTAGCAAGGTCTTACTATGTTTAGATGATTCAGATTCCGTGTCCAGCTCAAAAGAATAATTTCTTCACTTGCAGCTATTTGCTCTCCCAAACTTTCAGACAGAGCACTCTGTATGTGTCTGAGGATAAATTCTCTAGAGTCTGCTTGTGATATAAAAATACCTATATTTTCTATACCCCTACTTGTAGTCATCCCTATTATCAAAATCTCCTTTCTTCACTCCTGTGTTGGCTTAGATCTTGGAATATATTCTGCAATTTTATGACTATAACATTCTCTGTGGTTGTTATTATTCTCCTTAAGGACAAGTATATTTCCTTTTTTTCTTAAACTGCCCCTGTTTCATCATCATCACTTTCTACTTTGATTTATAACCTTCTACTTGTGTTATGTATATGATCCTTAACTATGTATCTCCAAAGCATCCCTTTATATCAGGTAATCCTAAACCACCCCTCTCCATCCTTTTTTATCTGAATATATTCTTTGAAGAACCTGATGTAAAAGCCGTCTGTTTCCTTGTTTGGGTCATACAAATTCCCTATTGTCCATCACCTTCTGTTTATTCTTTCTTGCCAAATGATCCATCTCCCCTCCCACTTTTCTGCACCCTTTAAGTCACTACATGTAATCCCTTTTTGAAAAGGATGGCTACTCCCCCATTGCTACCCACTGCTTTACTGCCTGTGTCGCCCTTGAGGTACTGTGGGCTTATGATCTTCCCTCCCTCTTTTATTTTTAATTTGGTCTGCTGGAGCAGTATCACAGCCTCTTTCATCCTACGTATTCAGCTGTGTAATTTTTTCTTTTAATTGGGTAAGAAGCCCCCCATGTTTTAAGTTACCACTTCCAGTCTGTATTCATTTCCTTGTGTTCTCTTTGGTTCTGTGCCTCACCTTCTCCCCCCTCATTGCTGCCTTTGAACATCTCATATCTCCTGAATTTCTCTGCTGAGCTGGTTCTTTTGTCTTTTGACCTTTGCATATTTTTGCCCCCCACCACCCACAGAGTTGGATTTGTTGCCCTCTAGTCTGAAAATGAGCACCTGAAAATATAAGCATTATAATGTATGATATATATGTATGATATGCCATAACAAAGTCAAAGTAACAGCAGGCTGCTTATTTGTGCCCCCCACCCCACCATCACCAACACCACATACACACACACCTTTACCCAGTACCTTTTTGTTACTGCTGGAGAGCAGTACATTACAAAACATTTCTTACATTTGAATAGTTCTAATTGTTCGTAAACCCCATTAGTCCTTTTCTTTTTTTAAACACCTTAATGTAATTATTACTTGTGACATAGGCAAAGTTACATTTATGTAAACATAATCAAACAATATTAACACATTTACATTTACACACACTATACATCACATATTTTTATATAGCCTTTAACCATTAACATTACATAAATTATCAATTCCTACCTTCTCTTAAACCTCATTCCTCCTCCAAAACATTTTTTCTGCATGCACTGTTCCCATAGTTTCCATTTCTTACTATGTAATTTACTCCTACCCTTTTCCAAAGATCCCACTTCCTGTTCTCTTATCTCTGCTACAATATTCACTACTTCAAGTATAGCTGGTTTAAATTTTGATTTCTATTTTCTAGTAATTGCTTTTTGGCAGCCAACAGAATTAAACTTAACAAGATCTTACTATATGCCAACTCAAAAAAAAAAAAATTTCCTTAGTTACATTCATTTTCTTGCAGCCACGGTGGTGCAGCGGTTAGCGTTGCCGCCTCACAGCAAGAGGTTCTCCGGTTTGATCCTTGGCTGGGGTGCCTTCTGTGTGGAGTCTGCATGTCCTCCATGTGGTCATGTGGGTTTCCTCCAGGTGCTCCGGTTTCCTCCCACATCCCAAAGACATGCTGTATGTGGATTGGACACTCTAAATTGGCCCTAGGTGTGAGTGCGTGCATGGGTGTGTGTGCCTTCTGTGGAAGGTCGGGCACCGGGCTGGCAACTTGACACCGTAAAACTCCACTGCTAATCATGAGCGGACAGGTGATCCGCTGTGGGGACCCCTAACAGGGAAAAGCCGAAAGAAGAAGAAGTTACACTCATTTTCTTGCCCAGTATTCCTAACAGAGTTCTTTGTAGGAAAATTGTAAAGTCTGCCAATTTATTATGCTCCCAAAACATATGTTCCCAGTTACCTCTGTCTTCCCTATCACACCTCTAATATTTGCCATCTAAATGAGGAAAAATTTTTTGGAGGCTGCCTGGGGTATAAAAGTATCTATGCAAACATTTCCAGACAAAAATCCTAAGTCTTCTAGACTCTGTTGCATATTTAGAAGCTATGCATATGTTCACCCATTGTTTCTTTGTGAAATGCAAATCTCTCTTCACAATCTTTTCTGACCTCTTCTGATTGATTCCTATAGTTATCGTACAATATTTTACATGACCTAGTACTTGCCTCTTTGTAAACAGCAGCTTCTGTTCTAGATTCAGTTAAAAACTAAACCAGTGCAGGTCTTGCATTTAGGATTCCCCTATCCCATTCTCTTTGTCTATAGTCTGATATCAGTCCCTGATATGGAAGGCAATAACACCATACCTATTATATAATTGAATTTGCGAGTCCCTTATTTTCTTTGCCAGTGGTTCTAAATATAACACATATAACAAAGGGGAAAGAAGACAGCCCTTCCTGGTTCCTCTGTTCAGACACAACTTATCAGACAGGATGCCTCACACTTTGATTTTTGCCTCTGATCTCTCATATAGCCTTCTAATTAACATTATTATTATATCAGGAACTGTAAATGCTTCAATTACCCTGCTCATAAAATCCCAGTTTACTCAGTCAAATGGTTTCTATGCATCAGGACCCACTAATGTCAGCACATTTTCCTACATTCTGCTTTCCTCCAGTTCATCATTGGGCTTTGTTGATGTGTATTAACTCACCAGAAGTGCAGTAGCAAGCCTCTCCCAACACCCAGGATCATGGCGACGTCACCGAACACTAATGAATAAATATTTTTTTCAGTTTGTAGTCTACATGAATATTCATTGTGTAGAGACCATGAAACTTCAACAACTTTATAAAGTAATGAAATAATCAAAGAATAGATCCTTGAAAGCAACTCCTCAAAAACTGTGACATCATTGCACGAAATGGACGGTGGGTTAATACACATCAATAAAGCTGATGGAATTGTAAGAGATTGAGATGGAGTTACAACATCATTGTTAAGGTGGTCTGATCATGCAGGATTTTTCTGCAGTATTAAGGGCTCAACAGTGCTGTTAGCACTTTCTGATCAGTGAATCTTTCTGGACAAGAACTTGTTTTTTCTTTCTCCACAGAAATAGCCTG
The DNA here is from genome assembly GCF_019279795.1 of Protopterus annectens. NCBI lineage: Eukaryota > Metazoa > Chordata > Ceratodontiformes > Protopteridae > Protopterus > Protopterus annectens. The sequence continues at coordinate 1,130,304,283 of NC_056731.1, read as the reverse complement.
GTGCATTTCAAGAATGTTATGCATTCATTCCCCTGTTGTGGGATAGCATCATGTGTATCGATATATGTTAACCATTGTGTTTATGTACCTACATATGTGCAGTTAAATGCAACTGTTTTGTATTGGCCATAATTTGTTGTGAGCTACAATGGATATCCATTGTTCATCAAACAAAAATGGAATTACATGTGTGCAGTGGTGAGATTGGAGGTTGGCATAATGGTTAATGTGTTTGTCTCACAAACTAAAGGTTCATAGTTTGATTCTCGTCCTGAAAGGGAAATTGGCTAGTCTTAAAATGGTTCATAACAGCACCTAGCCTAGTACTCCATTATGAGCCATGAACTTTACACTGTCCATAATTTGCCTTGGGCTTGACATATGGCTGAAAAGAGGCCATGAACTTTGACCACCCTTCTGTTTATCAAAAAATAAATTATGTTTGCTCTGCTAGTTAAATAATTAGGAGTAATATTGAAATGATAACATTTGATTGCAAAATGTTTAGGTGTTTATCTGTTAGTACTAATAATGAGTCTAAGGTGTTTTGTAGTGTGACCCTGTTGAGAGGGAAATCTAAGAAGGGGTTTTGTTTAACTGGAAAGATGGCACTGATGTTCTTCTTCATAAATCACAGTAGTCTGTAAGTCTGAGTCTATGGAATGTTTCATTATTGAAAGGGTAGATGATACTGAGGGTCAGGAAATAGGAAGGTGCTACTGGTTTGATTGTTTAAAGGTACCAGAGAGTAGCCAGCTTCTGATCTGGATGTCATTATCTGGTGAATGTCTATGTGTGTGTGCGTGTGTGTGTGTGTGTGTGTGTGTGTGTGTGTGTATGTGTGTGTGTGTGTGTATATATATATATATATATATATATATATATATATATATATATATATATATATATATATATATATATATATATATATGCAGGTGTGCAACTAAGACATGCTTTCTTTCCCTTTTCCATGTGTTAAACCAGTGTTCCATTGATTGCAAATGTTGTGCATCATTGAGGTAGAGGTGGAACTCTGTTCATAAGGATTAGAATTATTAGGAAGAAGGAAAACCATTCCCATGCTTCCTGTTGGGTGATTGCTGTTAAAAATATTTGGCAGTGATGGGAGAAGCAGATAGAAGTAGAAGCTTGTGGTTAAGACCTTTGCAGCAATCTCCTGCAAGGATTAAGGGCTGGCAGGAATTAAAGGAAATATGTGGAGCAGTAGGAAAGAAGACTGTGGAAGAAGTACACAAGAACCTTAAATATGAAGGATATATAATATTTGCTAGAAGCAGTGTACACGATCTAAAACTTTTCTTTTTTCTGTCCTCCTTAAACCAAATTCAGCATTCTTTCTTTTAATAAGTGGAATGGCCAGTGTTTTCAGTTGTTCTTTTGTATAACAGTTTTTTTTAAATACTGATCTTCCTAGTAAAAACAAGCTATTTGCTAGATAATAGTTGCATCCTTTACCAAGTAAATACCAGTTGTTGTTTTCATCATTCAGTGTATGCATTGAAAACAAAAGTTTATTAATTAATTCTCGAGTTTACCAGTTTAATTCAGGGTTGTCTGGCATACAGTGAGTACAGAGGCAGAAAAACCTGTCCCTCTTAGGAGGGGTGCAGTATCACATTCCCTTGAACTTTATACATTATCTTATTTTGTTTGAATTCCCATAGCTTTTGGTGGCTTTCAGGGTCAGCTTTGTATATGTAACTGTACTATTTTCTTTTAGTGGATATCAGGATTGGATAAAGTAATTGCATAGATGATCTTTTATTTGCTTCATAATAAGATCACTAATCCTTTTGTTAGCTTTAGTTATTGCTGTTGTTTGGCCACCCGAAATACAGCGTATTATTTTTATTTATGTAACTTTTATTGCTTGTCTGCTTATGGAGAATACAATAGTTATTAGTAAAATACTGACTACCTTTTCATTTACCCCTGAAATACGCTAATCACGAAGCAATGTATGCATGATGTCACTAGCAAATCTGCATTCTGTGTTAGTCATGCCATATCTGCATATTGCATCACCAGCTCCTGGCTTGTGAATCACACAGACCATGCCCATTCCTGTGCAAAACAGCCAGTGGGTTAATACACATCAACAAAGCCCATCATTGTTCTATTAATGTTGTCAAATCTTTGCCTCCCCTCCTCAAAACCACATTGGTCCATATCTATCAATTTTGGTATCACCTTTTCCATTCTTTTAGCCATTATAGACATAAACAGTTTATAAGCAGAGCTTAAATTTGAAATTGGCCTATATGAAGCTGGGTTTTTATTGTCTTTAGGTATTACAGTTACCACAGCTTTTTCCCAGGATGTTGGTACCTCCCCTCATTTTAAGATACTGTTAAATGAAACCTTCCAGATCTTTAACACTTTCTTCCATCCCAACTTCCAAACTTCCATTGGTACACCAGCTATTCCTGTAGACTTTTCTGTCAATTGGTTATACAACACATTTTAACTCATCTCCTCCTATCTTAACTTCTAGTTGTTGGATCTCATCTACCTCTAACCATGGCATATTTAAGTCTTCCATAAATAATTCCTTTTGTACTTTTTCTTGATTTACCCACTTGTCTGCTATATATACTTTTTGATAAAATTTCTGAAATATCTCTAATGTCACTAACAGATCTCTGGTTATTATTATTATTTTTTTTTTTGTTACAGGCTTCCCTAAGTCTAGCAACAATCCTTTTTACTTTCTTGCCTAAGTCATTGTGCCAAATTTTGAATGCCCTGGTTTATATCAACACCTCAAAGACATACCATAGGTGAATTGGAATTCCTTCAGTTTGCCTATAAGCAAGCATGCAGAGTGAACATTGTAACCCTTCACTTAAAGCAACAGTTAACATAAGTTTGTCCCTGGTGTCTAGAACACTTAACAACTCAGTTATTATTGGAGATCCTATCATAATCTTTTATTTTAAGCACGTTTCTTACATCAGAAAAGTGCTTAACAATATTGTATTTTTATTAATTCAGAGCTTAATTGTGATGCTCCACATTCAGTACATAAATTACAGATAACCACACATTGGTGTAAAATTATGATCAGGCCTCATTTTGAGGAGCATTCCTCATTTTGAGTCTTAAATCCATGTTCCTTGCAATTCCACAAGGAAAAGTTCTGTCACACCTTCAAACTTTTTAGCAGAAATCCATGGTAAATAATACTTAATCGTATTAATTCAGCATAAGAACTTAACAAGTATAAAGTAGGACATGTTATCTATCCTGAGTATCCTAGTTGAATTTTTGAGTAAACTTTTTTTTTGCCCACTTGTTCCACATTATGGTAGGCAGTGTTCCACGTTTTGGAGATGGAATGTTGAGAGCTATAATTTAGATTCTAAACTTCATTGGATAAGGTGGAAATGACCATCTTTCTATAGCGGAGACAGTGTTTTCGAGTGTTAGAAAAAACTGAGTGATCGTGATAGTATTCATATATAGCCACCTATGGTGATGTCTAGTGAAAGAATTGATGAGACTGTAGTACACTGGAATTAACTGGAAACAACTGAGATGAGACTGGAATGAAAATCTTTATCTGTTAGTTAACCACTGTGACACTGCCAGCCCAGTTATCTGGAATTTTGTAAATAATCATGTCATTTGTGAATATTAATATGATTCATATGTTTGTCTTACAAATGTAAGAGAACTATATGTTATGGGTATATTAAACTACTGGTGCAGAAGTGTGTGTAAAGCACTGAGCTAAAATGTAACCACAGTGTACCCTACTGGAGAAGACTAGAAATGTATATAAACTATATACCTGTGCAAATGTATGTTTTAATAGTAGAAACTGGAACATACAGTGTTAACTTTTAAAACTTCAAGAAAATAAGTAAACTGTTTTACAATTGTGTTATCTCAGTTTCAGTGCAGCAAGTAGACACAATGTCTAGATCTAGAGGTTTTCCTATTGTCTGGAAACAGAAATAATTACTAGATTTGAAATGTAAAAGTGTTTAATTGTTTTACAACTTCCAGTTCTAGGCAAACATCTGAGAGATATGCACTTTTCACAGAGAAATGTTAAATTTTATGTTTCTGTTAGCCTGGGAACTGAAGGCAGGTGACAATGAGTGATGTCATCCGAGCTAACACAGCAGTAATGTTGATTATTAATTTAAGAACTATCTCAGAGAAAGTCTGTGAATTTTGTGTCTTGCCTTGGACCTAGCAAGAACATCCACTCATCTGCATTTGCCTTGCTCTGTAAGTAAGTTATTTAAGGTATAATATCTTTTAGATATAGATAGGAATATAGTAAAGATTAGTTTAGATGTTTTCTGTATTTATTTGAGACTGTCCTGAAATGTTGTTTTAAAATATTTCTTGTGATTCTGAACTCTGTAGTTACTGTATTGATTGAGTATTGTCTTGTTCTTTTATTATTTATTATGAAATATATTTAAAACTTTTAATTGTGGCTGGTTTGTTTAGAGATATTTAAGCTCTTAGTGTACTTGCATATGCATTTGGTGACACTGTACAGGACAATCCTAAATAGCCATGAAAGTCTTGGTCACACTTACCAATTGGATAATAGTAACATTACACATTAGGACTGGTCACTCTTTGTAAGGGCCTTTATAGTAGCTGATAAGTAGTGGTTGGTGACAGTGATAACTACCTTATAATCTGGGCAGAAGGAGGCATAGCTAGTAAACCTGTGTCTGCCTTCCCCAGGAGTGTCTTGTGTGTTTGTAAATAAATCAGATCTCAAAGTGTATGTGTGCCAGCTACTTGTGCAGGGACACAAAGCACTGGTTGGACAGAGAAGGTGCTGGAGGTTTTGGCTTGACCACTCGGCTGAGATCTTAACTTATAGCTGTGCCAGTGGGGAGTCTTATTGGGGATCTGGATAAAGAGGTAAAAATCAGCCCCAGACTGACTGTGATCTCTGTGGGATCTTAAGGGAAATTGTACTTTACTGTTTGTGCACTTGTCATCCATCCAATGTGTATGCCCCTCACTGGTGCTAGTGGTGAAGATTGAGGCTCCTTGATTACTGGGCCAGTGCAGGGGTGTCACACCCATATTTGTGCCGAACAGGTGCCAGTCTCTCCTACATGGGCCATGTTTTTTGTACTTTCACAATAAATTCTGCAAACACTGTAGTTTGGTTAATAAGGCTTTATTAGATGTTCACAATATCTAAATACTGCCTTCATTAACAGTGCTGATAAACAATAACAATCTGTAGAAATGCTGGAATGCTAGTTAGTAATAACAGCGCTGCTAAATATACCCAAAGTTTCTGCACATACATTCTGATTCTCCTGAATAATATAAACTGAAACAGTCTTTACTTGACCTGTCTTCTATACTCTGGCTCAAGTGTCTGTATTGTAGAGACCCTTTTACATATAAGTCCAAAAGTTAACTTCCTTTCTGGAATGCTGAACATTTCATCTTTTATGTATGTCAGTCTGAACTAACTAACCGACTTCCCTAACTGTATCAGAAGTATATTTTAATAATACCAAAACCCTTAATACTTTACATGCCTCCTTAGCCATGGTTACCTTGGTTTCCAAGTCTGGTGTTGCATGTGCCTCTTCAGCATTCCACTGCTATGAACATCTTTCCCTTGAGAAAGGAACATTCTGCAGCCATCAAGATTGCATCTTTTCCTTGAGAAAGGAACATTATGTATTTCTGTATTTTCTGCACATTTCATGCTTATCTTTCCTAATAAACTGCCTTTCTTTGAAACTGAATGCATACATGTCTGACACTATATTTTCAGGCCTTAGTCTACCTTAATGTGCTATGGTGAATTCACTGAGAATAGCATCACTCTAACAGCTCCCCCTGAGGTCCCCGATGAAAGTTTACAGGGACCTTCTTTTGTAGTTGCCTTACATCTGTATTGTTAACTACTGTATACAACTTTATGGTAGCGGATTCATAATCTGAAAATAAATTTTCTTTATTTGGTAAATAAACTTGCAATTTTTATTTTGACCACTAGGTGTCACTTGAGCATTTATGTCCTGTTTGGATTGAAGTCTCTTAACTTTATGATTTAATTATAACTGGGCAATTGTTTTTCTTTATCTGGTGAATAAACTTGCAATTTTAATTTTGACTACTAGGTGTCACTTCTGTTTGGATTGAAGTCTGTTGATTTTATGATTAAATTACTATATTACCTAGATCCATAGTCTTTAGAGTCTTTAAGTCTAACTTCTGATGTATGTGTGATACATCCAAAACCTGAATCAGTGTCTTTAATTCTGTGGCTTCTAAAGCTGATTAGGCCAGGTAATTCTTTTAACCCTGCTGTTCCAGAAACAGCATGGAGAAAATGCCATACACATCCTTAACCTGTCTCTGTGAGTCTTCATTTAAGTTAGAGTACAAACCGTTAACCCTGCCTATGTTTTCTTCCCTATCTCTGTAAGCTGTAATGGTAAAATTACACTGTTTATTGCCTATGTTTTTACCTTATGAACTGGTGCCTTGCTGTACCATGATGTATCTCTCTCTCTCTCTCTTATAGCAAATTAAACCTTTTTTTGTTGTCTATTGATTTAAGTTTTTAAACATTGTACTGTTTCGTCCATTTTCTTTTTTATTCTATAGCTTATCAAGCATGACGGCTACTTTCTGAAGATTAACTGAAATGGACACTAAAGGGATAAATTTATAACTGGTCTTGAAGCATAATTACCACATACTGTATTAACTGGTGCCTGTAAATGTTCATTTAGATTTATTAATAATGCTATTTACCTTGTTTTAACTTGTATGTGCTGTAATAGATGTCTGCTTCCTAAATTTGTGTGTGAAATATTCTATGAATATTTATGAGCTATAATACTTTACTAAAACTTATGCTTTCTGTATTTCAGGTCTATGCCTTTGCATTTTCTGTTAAGAGTCCTTTTAACTTTTTGACTAATGCACAACAATTATGTAATGTGCAAAGTAATTTGTAAATTAATTAACAAATTAAGCCTGCCCTGTTATGCCTTGAGTATAATGAATAACTCTTATTACCTATTCTTTAGATAACTTATCTAAATAAGCCTGTAATTAATAATTCTGTCACTCTACCCTTAACTAATGATGGTGCAAGTGATTCTGTCACTTTATCCTTAAAACTAATGACTAAATGTGAATGGTGGTGTAGTAGAAATTGCATGATGTAACAAGCCTGATACAAATAATTCTGTAACTTTACCCTTAAAACTGACTGAATAATGTGAAGTAACTGAGTATTAATTTTATATTCTAAAATTTCACTGAAATGTACTATACTAAATACAACTTAGTATGAATGTCATAGTCTGAATTTTGACTGAAATTCAATACATATTTATACTGAACATTTAAATAGCTGTGTATATTCTGGAAACTAACTAAACTAATAGTAAAGGATTTTTTTGCCAGTGATACCTAAACACAGATAAATGCATAACTGAAAACTGGTAAATGTTATAGTCTAAAAACTAAATTATTAGTACCTTTTTCTGTTAGTATTGTCTAAACATAGATAAACTGAAAACTAGTACTGTTGTACAATTGTCTGAAAACATGAGACTTTTGACAGTGTTAACTGAACACAGATAAATAAATCGAAATCTGTTAATGTCACATTCTGAAGACTAAACTATTAATACCTTTTTGTCAGTATTGTCTGACCATAGATAAAAACATAAACTGAAATCTAGTACTGTTATATAACTGTCTGAAAACATATATACTTGCTTTAACTCACACATTTTAACCTTAAACAAACATTGAAGAAATAAATGAAACGCATAGACAGTCGACATCTGCACCACAGCTCTTTCCAAATTTTACTGTGCATAGTCCCAGTCACTGATGAGGTATTGGAAGGCCTGCTTTAATGTGTAAGTGTACTTTTTATAGTTAGGCCTTTTAAACCTCTCCTTTTTTATCTTGTGCAAGGCTGGGTGGCTAATGTTCCTGACTGTATTTAGTATCAGGTCCTTAAATAACATTTGCAGCTTTAACAATTATAAACTGATAGCACTGCTTGTTGCCCTGACTTTATTTTCATTTTTTACATGAAATAAACACTTGCTGCTAATAAACTCTTGCAAGTATAACAGTGACATGGAAAGGATGTAACTTTATTATTAAATCAAACTGAAACCTCAGTGACATTGTTTTTCTTGTCATAACCTCAAATGAAACTTAAGTAGTAATGTAACACTATGCATTTCTGCACCTATATAAAATTAATCTTAACTGTTGAACTTTTTATATTTACTCTCGTGACCCTCAGATTTTAACATACTGTTCTGTGAGTGAAACTTTACCCACTGTCTTACCATGGCCATTTTTTAGCTGACGTCATTTAACGTTTCAGTACTGTTGAATGCTGCAAGAATTTATCATTACTGTCTATAATTTTTTTATAAATAGTAAGAACTGTAACTGCACAAATTATATTAAACTGATTTTTACCATACTGCCTTATGGCATACAGTACTGTCTTTAATTTAACTCACTAAGCTGGCTGTAATCTGATCTGGTGTGCTTGGTAAACTGCAATTTCTGTATGAAATATATACAACTTTAAATTGATTACATAAACACATTTATTACCCGACTTAAACTGATCTGATTCTGGAAGTTTACTTGTCTGTGTTTTATACAATATGTGCAGTTTCTTTATCTGGAGATTTACTTGTATGTCCTTTATACAAGTACATGAAGTTTTGTTATATAGTATACACATTTATTGTTGAACTGATCTAATTCTGGAAATTTACTTGTCTGCCCTTTATAACAGAAGAGTGGAACCTGTGGCTTTAATGACTCACAATATTTATGATGTACTCTTTTTATGCATAGGATGTAAACTCTTGACTGTACTATCACTTTTACGATGACGCATTGACTTTAAATTTTACATTCTCTAAACTAGCAAAACACTATTTAATATTTGTGAATGTTTTTATCTCTGTTTGTATTACGATATTCTTTATGCATTGCAACACCTTAGTACTACGTTCTTAACTAATGACTGCTAAACAAAACAATAACACAAAATATTTATTTTCCAAATCTGTAAATGTAAACCCTTTATTCTGCAAATTAACATGACTGTCATTTCTGGTATACTTTACACAACATAGATATGTATGGTTACCCTTTTTGTTCTAACTGGCCACACCTAATATGTTTCTGAGCACTTTAGCTGTGTCGGCTGAACTGGAATTAATTTTATGCTTAACCCATAAATCTGCATGTTACTGCCATAACCATTTTTTAATTCTGTACATTTGCAGAAATCTTGTTACTGAAGTCTAAAACAACATATAACTCTAATGCCATGTCCATAGCTAGTACGGAGCTGTTAGACCTCAAACTGTTTGCTGCTGTAATCTTTTATCCTTTAAATACTGACAAAACTGCATTTCTGTCCCCTAATAAAGATCTATTTGTAACTGAAGTCAATTTGTCTGTATTAATCAGTATATTATTTCATATTTTTTTCTGTAAACAATGAAATATTGTTATTCCTTTTAACCTTAAACAATTACAGATAAATACTCTGGTTTGATGCTGGGCTGCCACACCCTTTATAGATAAGTTGAAAATCTTTTTTCATAGAACTAATCTGTATATTACTTATATCAGACTGATGAAAATCTGCACCCTTATTCCCCTCAGTGCAATATTTGCAATGATTGTACACTAATTGTGTTTTCATCTGTATACTCATTCTATGAATGATGAGATGCAGTGTACTTTTCTGATTTAACCCTTTTGCATCTAGAAAGATATAACATTTCTGAACTAATAACCTTTAACTTTAAAAAAATATTTCTGGGACACCATTTTTAGACTGCTTTACCCAATTTTTAACTTTAAACCAAACATTTACTGATGTTTTAACTGTACAAGTATTACTTGACATGTTTATACAAGAGGTATGCAAATTACTTTTCCTGATGTACTTAAACTTTTATGAGCTATTAACTAGAAAGTGCATCTAAAGTCTTACATAATGTTATGATTCTGGAAGAATGTGCCCTGTCATCTGCAGCTTTTTAACCTTTTGTTGCTTTTTGAATGTGTGATGTTACACTGGAAACTTGAAAGTTTGTGGAATGTCTTTTATGTTTTGAAGGAACACTGCTGAAACTTGTTGATTTAGTGCTGGTCTGTTGAAGTTCTTTGAGGCTTTTTCTAAAGTAAACGCTGGTCCTCTGCAGTTTGTCTAACAGCTGCAATTACTGTATTTTGAAATTGTCTGCCCTGGCTGTTTTCTGTATGAAGTTTACATGTGGAATATTATGTAAAGAGAAACTGTAGTGCTGTCATTTGTGACCTTATTTTGTATGGAGTTCATAATCTTTCATTATGGAAAAACATTGGTGTGCTACTGAAAAGTCTGTTATGAAACACTTCAGCTGTAGTTACTGATAGAATGGAATAAGTGTCACTGTAAACTGTTAATGAAACCTTGAAGTTAAGCTGGCTGCCGCACTAGAAATTGTACTTGAAAGGGTTACTTACTACAGCTGTCTCTCTTGAAGTTCTGGAGAAGTGTTTGGAATGAACACAGGTACATGTAGTGCTGATAAGATTACTTGGAATGAAACAATGCTGTTCTGTACTTTGCTCTGTAGAAAACACATAGTTGAAAGAAACATTGCTTTTCTGTAGATTTATCTGTAGAACACACATAGTCTGACTGCTGATGCAAGGTTGCTATGGAGTTTTGGGACTTACTTTAACTATTTTACCCCATTTGTAGTGGCTTTTGAAATAATTGATGAGACTATAGTATACTGGAGTTAAGTGAAAACAACTGAGATGAAACTGGAAGGAAAATCTTTATCTGTTAATTACCCAAAATTGTGCTGAACAGTTGCCAGTTTCTCCTTTATGGGCCAAGTCTTTTGTACTTTCACAATAAATTCTGCAAACACTGTAGTTCAGTTAATGCGGCTTTATTAGATGTTCACAACATCCGAATACTGTATTCATTAACAGTGCTGATAAACAATAACAGTCTGTAGAAATGCTGGAATGCTGGTCAGTAATAAAAGTACTACTAATTATACCCAAAGTTTCTGCACATACATTCTGATTTTCCTAAATAATATACACTGAAACAGTCTTTATTTGACCTGTCTTCTGTACTCAGGCTTGAGTATCTGTATTGTAGACCTGTCTTCTGTACTCAGGCTCGAGTGTCTATATTGTAGACACTCTTTTACATATAAGTCCAAAAGTTAACTTCCTTTCTGGAATGCTGAATATTTAATCTTTTCTGTACATCAGTCCGAACTAACTAACCAACTTCCCTAACTGTATCTGAAGTATATTTTAAAAATACCAAAACCCTGTAATGCTTTACATGACTCCTTATCCTTGGTTACCTCGGTTTTCAAGCCTGGTCTTGCTAGTACATGTTTTCCTTGAGAAAGGAGCATTCTGTAGCTGGCAAGATTGTATCTTTCCCTTGAGAAAGCAACATGCTTTATTTTTGTATTTTCTGCACATCTCGTGCTTATCTTTCCTTTCTAATAAACTGTCTTTCTCTGAATACATAAATGTCTGACTCTATATTTTCAGGCCTTATTCTACTATAGTTTGTTTGTGTCTTTCGGCTTTTCCCAGTTAGAGGTCAAATTCACTAAAAATACCCTCACTCTAACATCTACATTTTTTTTTACTTAATATTCCTGATTGGGACACCTTATCCCTCTCTGGGATGGTAGTTTCCTTCCTTTTCATTGCCCATTAATTTATTATAAATATATTTATAATATATTATTATTATTTATTAATATTTGTTTACCGGGAAAGGAGCCCATTTTCAGTGGAGACCCGGGGAGAAAAGCTCCACAATTATTGACAAACAATGACAGTAGGGAAGTTATACAAAGATTAAGATAGATAGCTAATACAAAAGTGTTATAAAATGACGTGTTTCAACACAGCAGAGAAAATGTTGAGGTAAAAAAAATGATTTACAGTGTCAAGCAACAGTATAAAATAAACTACACACTATCACATTGCACTCTCTCTCGATGTTCTTCGTCTACCATTGCTGCAGTCCTGACATATGGGTATTCCGCTGTCCACCATCGGCCCGAATACCCAAAAGGGCTAAATCTAAGTCCGTCATGGCCGAGGAGGCTGACATCAGTATGTGCCAGTACAAATGCGCATGACCCCACGCCATACCTCAGTCTTTCTTCTGGCGGTCGTAGCAGCAGCAGAGCAGTGTTTGCCAGTGCCGCTCCTTTGGAATTGTCGGTTTTCGAAGTTCAGACCGAGACCCAAGTTGGCTGAGTACTAGACGGGGGACACTTTTTTCTTCTCAGTATTACCGGATGTCAGAAAAGTTAATAACTGTATTTCTTGTGGGACACAGATTCCTCATAGGGATTACCATTTACTCTGTATTCCTTGTTTAGGCCTGAGCACGGCGTTGTTGGGTGTCGCTTTTGCTGCCTTTGATAAGCGTCGCTTGGACTGTGCTAGGCTAGTGTTTGGTAAACTGTGCAATTATGACATGCCCGGTGATTCTCCGCCCGGCTAAAAAAAAAAAAGATAAGTAAATTTATGGGTCCAAACAAGATGAGTCCATTGCGGATGGTAGAGCCACCGACTTCTTCAACGGCTCCTTCTGACAGTTTAGCGGAGTTCCAGGGGAAGCCTTTGCTACTTCAGGAAGTGGCTTCTCCTGTCGTAGGGCAGGCTGGAGGCGCTTCTCATGTGTCGGGGTTCCCCCCCCCTCACAGAGTTCTAGGGCCTCCCCCCTTCATAGTAACACAGCCTTCTAAAATCTAATCTGCCCTGGTGTCTGTCCACAGGGTCCAGCTCCTAGAAAGCACATCGTATAGGAGGCGGGAGGTTTGATTACTTTAATCAGGGGTTCTATGCCTCCCCCTGAGAAAAGGCCCAGGGTAGAGCCAGGGATAGAGGGTCTGGATCAGTCTTCCAATGACTCTGATTCTTCTGTGGAAGAGCCCCAGGATTTCCCTCCCTACTCTGATTCAGAGGCTGAGGATTCTCCTCCCTCTGCATCCCCTGCTGAAGATTTTTCTTTTTCTGAAACCTTGCATTCCATGAGGGAGCATTTTAACTGGGAAGGCCAGGATTATTCTGATTCTCGTAAAAGGCTTAGAGAATGTTTTTTTTGCCTCAGCATAGGCCTTTGGCTATTCCTCCTGTATTAGATGTTGTTCAGGATGTTTTTCTGAGGTTTCTCTAAACTCTGACTCTTTGCCTCCCCCTGCTAAACCAGATAGATACTGCAGGGTACCGAAGCTCACTAGTATTTATACAAGGGTCCTAGGGCTGACCCAGACACCATTGCTCAAGGCCCCAAGGGTGTCAGGGCTGCTGTGGTTAACAATCCAGTTCCTTTGGACAAGGATGCTAGAGCTCTGGATAGGTGGGGTAAGAAGTTGTATACCTCTTCCACTTTAGCTATGAGGCTTTATATTGTCAAAATTATTTGCTGGGCCAATTGAACTGTAAAGTTGATGCTTTCTCTGAAGGTATTGAATGTAAAGAGCTTCAGGATTTAGTGCATGTTTCAGAACGAGTTGGTAAGCATTCTTTGCAATATGGTTTTGATGCTTTACAGGCTTCTTCCAGGGTGGCTGCTGCTAGTTCAGTTCTTCGCAGGCATGCCTGGTTAAAAGTTCAGACATTGTCAGAGCATGTTAAGGCTCGGATTATGGATGCTCCTTTGCAGTCTGATGTTCTTTTGGCCCTCGGTTGAATCAGTTTTGAAAAATGGAGGAAAAGCTAAGTCTATGCAGACAGTTAAGGATTGTTTACAGGTTCAGCCCCCTAGGTTCAGTAGGAATTGGCCTACTAAAGGGTGGTCTTTTCCCTCTTCAGATTATCAGTCTAGGGGCAGGTCTAGGCGAGGTAGGGGTAGAGCTTCCTCTCAGGCCCCTCCCTCCTCTAGGGACTTCTTCTCTTACCTTCTGCTGGGAGGGGCAGGGGGGGTCAGTCCTTTCAAAACAAACTCTCATCTTCAGCTGTCTTCAGCTGCTGGCAGCTCCTCTAGGAGGAAAACTGGGACTTTTCGCAAAGTATTGGCATTTTGTTACCCAGGACAAATGGGTATTGGACATTGTAAATCGAGGCTACAAATTTTATTTCCACACTTTCCTCCTTTCAAAGGTATGCCAGATGTGCCTCATCAGCAAAGACTGGAAGCACGGCAAAAAAATTTCTTCTCTGCTTCAGTGGAGGGCAATACAGGAAGTACCTTCTGCTGAAGGAGGCACAGGGTTTTATTCCCGTCTTTTTCTTAGTGCCAACGAAGTAAATACTTGGAGGCCAATTCTGGATTTGTCCGTTCTAAACACCTTTTTGGGAATTCCAAAGTCAAAGATGTTAACGTTGCAGCGTGCTGCCTATGCTGGGCAAGGCTCACAGTGGCCTATCTTCACATTCCTATCGGGCCCAGTTCCAGGAAGTTCCTGAGATTTCGAATGGGAATTTGCATTGTCAGTTCTCTGCATTGCCCTTTGGCTTGTCTACTGCGCCCAGGGTATTCACAAAGTCCTGGCTCCAGTAATTGCTTTTTTCAGACTACAAGGAATTCAAATTTATCCTTATCTGGACGACTGTTTGTTTCTGGCTCAAGGCAAGCAAGAACTTCTTCAACATCTTCACTATGTAATGACAGTTTTAAGATGCCTAGGGTATTCTGTGAAACTAAATAAAGTCCAGTCTAGTACCCTCACAAGAGATGTGTTTTCTGGGTGTGGGACTGAATACAGCAACCCAGATGGCATTTCTTACCCTGGACAAACAAAGACATCTTCATCAATACTTCCATCAGCTTTCAGTAATGTCCAGGCTGACTGCAAAGACAGTCCTTCAAGCCTTAGGGTTCATGGCATCTTGTATTCTAGTGCTTCCCAATGCCAAACTGCATATGAGGAAGTTACAATGGTATCTCAAAAGCGTGTGGACTCAACACAGCCGCGATTTGGACACTGTCATTCAGATTCTCCCTTGCATACAAAAAGAATTTCTGTGGTGGGCTCAGGAATGTCACCTAAACAAGGGACTCTCTGTGACCCAGCCAGAGGCATGTCAGATATTAACGACAGATGCCTCGGAGTCGGCCTGGGGAGCTCATCTCGAAGGAAAATGGATTCAAGACCTTTGGCCCCCAGAGCTACTTCATTTACATATCAACAAGAAAGGGATGCTGGCAGTTCAATTTGCTTTGGAAGCATTCAAGAGCCTATTTCAATCAGGACTGGTGTTGATTCGAACAGACAACACAACAGTCATGTGGTACATCAACAAGGGAACCCATTCTTATCCATTGTGCAGACAAGCAATGCTAGTATGGGAAACTGCTTTAAAACTGCACATCACTCTTCGAGCACAGTTTCTGCCAGGAGCACAAAATTCTTTAGCAGATGTTCTGAGCAGACAGATTGTGGATCCTTGCGAATGGAAGTTGGATCATCAGGTGTTTCTGCAGTTGACCATGGCTTGGGGAACTCCAGACATAGATCTGTTCGCTTCTCCTCTGAATTATCAACTGCCAAAGTTTTGCACAAGGCTATTTCATCCGAAAGCCTGGAAAATAGATGCACTATCCTTCAGCTGGAGAAACCTGCACGTGTATGCCTTTCCTCCTTTGCCTCTTCTTCCAAAGGTATTGTAGAAAGTCAGGAGGAAATGCCTCATGATTCTGATAGCACCAGATTGGCCTCGACAGCATTGGTACCCTCTCTTAAGGAGTTTAATTCTTGGGACACCTTGGCCATTACCACAGATTCCTCACTTATTGACTCAGGAGGACAATCATTTTTCTCAATATCAGTGTGCAATCTCTTTCCCTGACAGCCTGGAGAATTCAGTTTTGGGGAGGAAGGCCTGCAGCTTCCACAACAAGTTTTGGATGTTCTTTTGGAAGCCAGGCCCTACTACTCTGAAAGTTTATGCTGATAAATGGGAGAGATTTTTCTTTGGAGTGCAGCTCACGGCTTTGATGTTAAATTGCCTAACTTGAGTTGTATTTTGCAATATTTGACTGTTTTGTTAGACAAGGGATTGTCTTTCTCTTCTGTTAAAGTGCATGCTGCAGCTATTTCTGCTCACTATGAATGTGACCCTCCTTTGTTTTCTCATCCATTGGTTAGACAGTTTCTTAGAGGGCAAAGGAAGAGCTCCCACTCCAGCCTGGGATCTTACTTTTGTTTTGGAGAAGCTGACTCTGCCTCCATTTGCACCCAGCTGAGTTGAAGTTGTTGTCTTGGAAGACTGCTTTTTGTTGGCTGTTACTTCTACAAGGGTCTCTGAATTACAGGCCCTCATGGCAGTAGAACCATTTCTGGTTTTCACAAGGACAGAGTTTCCTTACGTACTAATCCTACTTTTATGCCTAAAGTAATTTCAAATGTGGCACTGAACCAATCTATACATTTGCCTACTTTTTATGCTGACCCCCGAAATAAAGGGGTGAAAGTTTTGCATTCTTTGGATGTGCATAGGCATTTAAGATATTATTTGAGCAGAACCAAAGAGTTCAGAAGATCTCAACAGTTGTTTGTTTCTTTTGCTTTGACTTCACAAGGGAAAGCTGTTTCAAACCACACTATCTCCAAGTGGATTGGCCATTGTATTGCTTTTTGTTATTCTCATCATGGGAAAGATGTTCCTGCTGGGATCAGGCCTCACTCTACTAGGGCTACGGCCACCTCTACTGCTTTTTGAGAGGGGTAGCTGCTAAGGACATTTTGGAGGCAGCTACTTGGAGTTCTGTACATACATTTACTAAGCATTATCATTTACCTCTTTATTCTAGGTCTAGGGCTGGGTTTGCCACTGCTCTTCTACAGGGCATGTTAGCAGCTCCTAATTCTATTTAGTTGGCCATCCTCCCTGTTTTCCGTTGCTCTGGGATTCTACCCATATGTCAGGACTGCAGCAATGGTAGACGAAGAACATAGTACAGTTTTGTACCTACCATAAATGTAGATGTTCGAGGATATCCATTGCTCCAGTCCAAACCTCCTACCCCCTTATTTAGGTTTGGGTTTTGGGTGGTATTTTTGCATTCTCTGAGGCAAGAAAGACTGAGGGTATGGCGTTGGTCATGCGCATTTGTACTGGCACATACTGATGTCAGCCTCGAGCGCCATGACCGACGCCAGATTCTAGCCCTTTGGTATTGAATACCCATATGTCAGGACTGCAGCAATGGATATCCTCGAACATCTACATTTATGGTAGGTACAAAACTGTACTTTATTTGTAGTAAACTTGGGGCAAAAAAAAGAGGAGTGAAGTTTAAAATTAATGAAAATTGTCATACAAATAAGTTAATGGCATTAAATACATGACACAATTGAAACTAAAGGGATGGCAAAACAAAGTTGAAAATCGGGTTGCAAATGCAGCTGCGTGATGCTCCTAATCATGAGCACGCGCGCAGCTTCCATGTTTTAGTTGGGGGCGCGCGCACGTAACAGTTAATCCCTTTTTTGACACCGGCATTTTCATTTCCTTTAGTTGATAGAACGTTCTCACTGTCTTTGGAAGTCAACAAAAAGTGTAGTTTGATAACTTTTCTATCACTTCAGTGTTAACAGTTTTTCTCTCGGAAAGCAATCTGAGCACTCGGTGTTTGTACGGTAACCAGGTTATTCGTGTATATTTTTTGTCGCTGTCAGTTGACGTTTTTATTTCTCCGACTTGTGTTGGTTAGAGTAATCCGTGGACTGGGTCAATTTTGTCCTTTACGTTGATATTGTTTCGCTTTATCTTTTGTCACAGCATTTTTCGTAGTCAGTATATTGACAAATTTAATGCGACTATGGATCAAGTAGAGATCATTGCTAATTCAACGGAAAATTCAGCAGGTGTTGCCAAACAGGACTGTGGGAAGAAGGTAAAAGTTGACATGCCCGGGCAAGCTGCCTTCTTGTGAAGTTCTTGAATCTCGGGATCTGATTTGACGTGTGTGTGTGTGTGCGAGTGAGTGAGTATGCCACCCACCTTTGATGTTTGGCTTAAAGGAGTTTTACTGTTGATTTTTTTTTGTCCTGCAGTTTTGGATGTATACTCCCCTCCTAGTTTCTAGGAATTGCAGTGTTGTGAAATGTGTTGCGTTCAAAATTTTCTAGAGACACACAGTTGATTACATTGATTGTCACGTTTTAAAATACATGGTTTATGTGCATATTCCATAACAGTGTTTCACACACTTTAGTTACTTTGTGTATAATACATTGATAAGAAATGTTCCTGGGAGTTTCTTTCCTGATGATGAACTGATTCAGCCCCGTAGTGGTTTGGTCAGTGGAGTATTTAAACAGATTAGGAATAGCGACAGCCTATTTAGAGTAATGCATACACTTCTGTTGGATCCGAATATACCACGCCCCAAGCTGCTTAGTACCGCCCGCGAGGCAGTACACTGTTATATAGTTAGTAAACTAATAAAATAAGAAAAATTCCAATGTATATCCGATATATTCCACATTCTGACGAGAATAAAATAAAAGTAATATACAGTAAAGTAATAAAATAAGAAAAATTCCAATGTATATTCGATATATTCCACGTTCTGACGAGAATAAAATAAAATGAAATAAAATAAACTAATAAAAATTCCACTGTATTTCGTCGCAGTAGCGCCAGTGAGGGGCGGCGCTATAGCAAGTTACCTGTCAATCAAAGTATACCACGCCCCAAGCTGCTTAGTACCGCCCGCGAGGCAGTACACTGTTATATAGTTTATACAATTGCTTCGCAAGTGAGGAACTGCAGCATCATTCAAGTTGTTATGAAGTTTCATCATCGAACGTACTTCTTAGCTTCCAGATAAGACCACGCAAAACCAGGAACAGGAAATTGCTATGAACTAATCATTGTAGATACTGTTTTCACAGTTACAGAAACAGACAGGACCAAGCCATTTATAGGTGATTTAGTAGGCATATGTCACAAGAGCCTTTACAAGCCTAGCCAATAATACCAGGATATGACTATATTATATTTGAATTCCCCCAGATCTGGGATGTGGTAGTGGTTTTTGGGGTGTTGGAGCCCAGAGTCGTTTTACAGACTGCCTCTGTCCGTAAGGGACATGGGCAGTACCCCAGGAGTGAATTTAAGGTTCTCTGTCCATTTATCGAAATTCTTTTTGAATAGAGTGAGGGTTGGGTTTTGTTGTACAAAGATGGAAAGTTTATTCCGTAGACGAGGTAACCTTTGGGATGTGAATTTGCCTCGAGTCGTAAATAAGGGTTTTGTATTAGAACATTACCCCACCAGATGTGCAGTAGCAAGGACCACCCAAACCCCGCTCAGCACTCTCCGCATGAATTTATTTTGAAAACTGCTTTGAATAAATTTGGGAAAACAATCCTCTCAGAAATGAGTATGACAAACTTTGTAATTATTTCAGTACAAAGCCTTTTCTCCCTTATTTGCTGGTACCGGTACCATGATCTCCAATTTTCATTGATATAGTACATGTTAGACTAAATAATTTGGCAGAGCGTGTACTTACAAATGGTATAACGATCCAAATCGATTTTTACCTCTTACAACAAGCACAGTTGTTGCGTCTTTTTGGCTTTTCCCGGTTAGGGGTCGCCACAGTGGAACTCTGGTCCGCTAATGATTGGCAGTTGATTTTTATGTGCTGAGTGGCCGGCCCTGACACACAACCTTCAACGAAGGTATGCCCATTCACGCATGTCTCCACAGAAGACGTTCTAGCTGAGAATCGAATGGGACAACGCTACCACAGCACCACCACTGCGGATCTTACAACAAGCACAGTATGCTGCATTTATACAAAAGTATTACACTATTACATTGAGAATTACAATTCTTTAAAGGGGAGGGGCGAACACATAAAATGCTGCATGTATAAAATCTATTACACAGACTTAAAATTCCTATTCTGTAAAGGTGTGGGGTGCAGGTGGCAACATTTCTGGGAGGTCTTTTATTGCATGTATTTATTGTCCCACTGCTTCAGAATATTGCTTGTTGCTTTTATCTCCAGGAAAAAAAGGTTTAAAAAAGATGAGGGGGGTGCAGGGGGGCAAAAGCAATTACTGCACATTGTACCAAAGAAAGGTGGGAATGCACGGGTTATGGGTATGGTCTGTAAAGTGGGAACTTGCGGATACTGCGTACATACTGTCCTTCTGACCTGCTTCTTACCCTACAACACAGTATGTGGTTAAGTACAAAGTGACAAAGCAAGTCAGACACCCAGGACATGCGGTGCTTTTGACGGTGCACTTATAAATGTAGAAAATTGACATTCACCATATCACTGTATAATCTGCATGGCTTGTCACTCAGCCCTGTCAGTCATGTAGGCCACACCCATTCCCGCATGAAAATCGTGGTGGGGTAATGTTCTAATATAAAGACCAAATAAGGTTCAGGTCCATGGAATGCATAGAGCTTGTAGAATTTTTCTTGCGAATGAGTAACATTTTCATCAGGGCTGGATCAGAGAATGCCTTGCAGGTCAGGCAGAAGTCTCTTCTCAATAAACGATGTGAGACTGGGTAAAGGGATAGGGCTTTTAGTTGGTCTGCATAAGACGTGTGGCTTACGCTTTATAGCTTTATATTTTTTAGTAAGAAAACTCTGGGACTGCTCCATGTGGTGTAAGTGCCTGGTTAAGTACATGCAAAAGAGAGCCTTATGGTTCTCTTTCACCTGGGAGGCTATCTTTGCTTCATAGTTTGCTTTGACAGCTTTGACCAGCAGTCGTTTGTTTATGGGTTTGATGAGGGCCAAGTACAGTGGCGCTATGACTTTCTTTGATCTTGATGCCATGGCTTTACTTATAAGTTCAGCCACTCAGAAGGATTTCCTTAGTATTGTAGCTACCTAGTGGTCACAGTTTAAGTTGCTGTTTATTTTTATTCCTAGGTTCCTTACCATTGGGTGTACTTTTAGGGGGTGATATCGATATTATAATTTGCAGGGATATCTGATTTAAAGAAGAGTATGATTACCCATTTTGTAGCATTTTATCTCAGACCATGGTTTTGGCACCAGTCATTTGTCATTTTTACACCTTTTGTTGGATGTGAACATCATTTGGGGATTCACTGATCGCTCTCAACTTACAGTCGTCAGCAAACTTTGTGAGCCAGAGGCCCCCAGACAGTGGCCTTCACTTCAGAGAAGTACGTACTAAACAGTAGGGGTCCCAACACTGAGCCCTGTGGGACACCGCTAGTCACAGGTTTCCTACCGAAAGTGGGTTCACCTATCCAGACAACATGTTTCCTATCACTGATCCAGTTGGCTATCCATCTGTTGATGTAGGGGTTTATGCATAACTCAGTAAGTTTGTCTATGATCCTTCAGTGGGGAATTGTCGAATGCTTTGGCCAGGTTTAAATAGTGGTATGTACCATTTACCCTCTTCCGTGACCCTGGTGATTTTCTTGAAGAAGTCCATCAGACTGAGCAGGCAAGAACTCCCTTTGACAAAGCTAAATTGGGTCTGGTTCAGTTTTTGGAGAGTTCATATGTCGTCGTTGATCAGGTCTATGATCATTCTCTCCATGGCTTGCAGATAAGACTGGTCAAGTTTATGGTTCCATAGTTCCCTGGATCAGTTGTGCAGAGGGATGACTGTTGCAGTCCTGCATTCATCTAGTCCAAAGCCCATCCAGATGCTGTGGTTAAAGTGGGTTTGTAGTGACCCTGATGGATTCTGTTTTAAGCTATTTAAGAAGCATCCGGGACCCATGGTGTTTTTGGCTTTAGCGAGTGCAGTAAGGGCCTATTCCTTGTAGTGACTAGTAGGGGTTTGTTGTGGGTACATTGGGTGTAGTAGGAGGTGATGGGCGGGAGGGAGTTTGAACTGAACTTGTCGGCCAGCAGGTTTGCAGTAGTTTCAGGCTGGGTGTAAGTGTTGCCATTCATGAGTAACTCTGCACATTTCTGGGAGTTTTCCCTGAGGTTACGAACATAATAAAATTTAAAAAAAGGGAAAAAAAAGGCCATATAGTTATCTTTTACTTGGGAGGCTATCTTTGTCTTATAATTTGCTTTGGCATATTTGACAAGCCTTCTAATTTGCTTGTTTAGACTAGTGAGTTTCTTTATGCACTGTTTTCTTTTCCTTGACTTTGGAGAGAATGTTTTTTCCTTTTGTTGAATAGCCTATTTACATTAGGAGTCCACCAGGGTGGTATATTTTTGCCAATAATCATAGGATGTTAAGTTGTCAATCTCGCCTTCATTCTTGCTGGATGGGTTCGGAGCCGATCCTCGGCTCCGACTCGGCACTTGCTTTAGCTCGAGAACTCCTTTTACCAGCTCGAGGCAACCCTATATCCCATGATGCAAGGCGGAACTACCTCAGATCTCGTTTGCCGCTTAGCGAAAGAGGTCTCCTTTGCCAGCTGAGGTAAGTTTTTTCTTGTGAAATAAGAAAAAGTGTAGTTAGGGGTTTAATTTTCCCTTTTAGTGTTAGTTTAGTCTGTAGTTAGTTACAGCCCACCCTATTCCCTTGTTTTTAAACTTTTTATAATCTTTTATCTAAAGTTTTTTAGTCAGGCCTAATTCCCCATTGGTTATTCCCTTCCTGTGCGTTTGTGTAAGGGATTAATTTGTGTGTTTGTTGGGACTGTTTGTGTTTCCATCCTCCTAGGATGTCAAAAGAAGGCAAGGTCTCAGGCTTCAAGAAGTGTGACCAGTGCTGTCAGAAAATGTCTCTGACAGACGGTCACACTTCTTGTGTTTATTGCCTGGGGCCTTTGCACCTGCAGGACTCCTGTGCTTTATGTCATGCTTTTAGCCAGAGAGTCCTGCAGGAAAGGAGGAATAAACTCATCCTCCGAGGCTTACTTAAGCCAGAAGGTTCTCCTCCTAAATTAGGGTCAGGAAAACCTCCTAAACCACCGAAGGCTCAGGCTACAGTGTCCAAGCCTCCTTCGGTGGCTCCGGCTGGAGCCGATGCATCTTCTTTGAAAGTAGTGGGTTCGGCCGGCTCCGACACCCTGACTACTGTGGCCTTGTCGGCTCCGGCTGGAGCCGACACCTTATCCAGTTTCGGAGTCGAGATATCCTCGGCTCCATCTGGGGTTCAAGGGACTTCGGCTCCGATGGCTTCGACCCGTAAGAGATCCCGGTCCCCTTCTATACTGAGTATCCACTCGGCTCCGGGGTCTCCTCTTTTGTTGGAGCGGAGCCATCGAAGCCGATCTTCGAGATCTTCCAGGCTGTCTGACCATGATTTAGAGAGGGTGGTAAGCAGGCTGTTGAAGTCTCAGGCACTGGCCCAAATGCTCCATAGCCCGTCTCAACAGACTTCGGCTATAGCCCCAATCCTTGAACTTCCTCTTCCGACTCCACACCGCAGTTCGGAGCCGGAGCTTCTCGGGACAGCGACTGTTTCGATGCCGGAGCCGATACATCCTTCGGCTCCATCGTCCTCGGCTCTGATCTCCTCCTTGAGACCTTCCTTGGAGGGATCCGTCGCCGGGTTTCCACTGTCGGCTCCGAGGGGCTAGTGGCATCGGACCCTTGTCCGACCCGCTCTCCCTCTCGGGCTTCGGCTTTGGTAAGCTCGGCGCCGACATCGGCCTCGAGCCTTCTCTCTTTGGAGCCGACCATTCCTGTTTCTTCGAGCGGTGTGTTCCGCCTCCTGGGAGAGGCGCCTTTGAGGTGATGAGGAGTGTCCTGGCCTCTGAGACTGGTCAACGGTCCATCCCTCTAGCTCCTCCCTCTCCAGTGCCTGCAGATGCCTCTTGCCAGCCTCTTGCTCACAGGCCCAGGGATCCATCGCCCCAGGTTTCCCCACTGGGAATTTCCTCCTCTTCCGAGGTTTCTCCTGATCCTGCAGGGGAACCCCCTCGGAAGAGGACGTGTAAGAGGAAACACACAGACTCCCCTGAGTCTACTACATCTGATACCGACTTAGATGAGTCGGAGGGTTCCCCACGGTCCCCCTCTGAGGATGTCTCTTTTTCAGACATCCTTGAGCTCCTCAAACAGAGGGGAATTGGCCTCCATTGACCCCTCCGAGGATGAGTCGGTATACCTGGAGGCTTTTGGATCCCGACCCTCCACCTCCTGGGTGTCTCCGCCTTCGACCCACTTATGCAGGTAGTGGCTCAGAAGGCATGGGCGGCTCCAGATTCTGTGGAACCTGTCCCCAGAAGACCATCCAAATTCATTACGGCCCCTTCGGACAAACAGTTCCTTTCCAAGGGTGTTCCGGTGGATGCTATGGTGGTGGCGGCTGCCACTAAGAAGGAACTGGCGGATCCTTCAGTACCTGTCCATCCTCCTAATAAGGACTCTAGGACCATGGACAGGTATGGAAAGCGGATGTTTTCTTCAGCGACCTTTGCTATGCTCGCTGAATTATCTTTGTCACTTCACCAGGCTTCAACGAAATGTTCTCAAGGAACTGGGAGAAGTAGTCCAGGATCCTTCTGCTGCTGGGGCTCAGGAAAAGATTGCCTCGCAGCTTGCTATCCTGAATTCCATATCTAACTCCTCCATGCGGCTCATATCCTATGCGGCCGAGCAGGGCCGCAGGCACAGGAGTTGCTCTTAGACGCCAAGCCTGGATGCGGCTTTGTAATTTTGTGGACCCCTTTAAGGCGTCCTTCACTAATACCCCCTTTGATGGTTCGGCTTTGTTCGGACCTCAGGTGAAGGATACCTTGACCAGGTGTGAGCAGGACGGTAAAACTCTTTCTGCCGTTGGAGTCCAGTTTTCCACTCCTTCTAGACCATACCCCAAGGGTCAGAAGGGGGAAGATGTGGTTCCGTAAAGCCCAAGGAGCTACACCGGACACACGTGGTCAGTTTACCCCAGAGGCAGAGGGGTAACAATAATAGACGCCGCCCTAGAGGCAGGGGTCCTCAGAACCAGGGCAACAGGGAGTCTCTTCCTGAGAAGCCCTTTCAGCATCCCTGAGGTGTTGCCTGACTGTCCACCCTTGGAGGCAGTCGGGGGAAGGATTTCGCTGTACCCAGTAGCCTGGCAATCCCTATCTCAAGAGATGTGGGTACAGTCGATTATATCCGAGGGTTACAAAATCCCTTCAAAGGTTTCCATACCTCTACAATCCCTTCCAGACATCTCACCCGGTCAAAGGGATTTGGCAGAACAGGAGGTTTCAAAGCTCCTAGAAAAAAGAGCCGTCCAGACTGTGCCAGCAGACCAGGTAGGATCCGCATCTACTCCAGATTCTTTTGGTCCCCAAAAGGACGGGAGATTGGAGACCAATATTAGACCTGAGCAATCTGAACAGATTTGTCAAGAAGGCAAGATGTCGGATGGTCACGCTTCAGTCCATTCTGCCCTTTCTGGGCAAAGACAACTGGATGTGCTCTATAGACCTTCAGGATGCGTACTATCACATAAAGATTCACAGACGCTCCAGAAGGTTTCTCCGCTTTCGGCTAGGGACCAGTCATTACCAATTCAGAGCCCTGCCCTTTGGCCTCACTTCAGCCCCCAGAGTGTTTACCAAATGCATGGCAGTGGTCACAGCTCATCTGAGACGACGAGGATTCCAGGTGTTTCCCTATTTGAACGACTGGCTCCTCTCCGCCACCACCAAGTGTCAGCTCCTTCAGTCCAGAGACTACACTCTACAGCTTGGCAGGAGTTTGGGAATCTCAGTAAACTTGAAAAATCTTCTCTGCTGCCTTGCCAATCTATCACCTTTATAGGCAGAATTAAACACCGTCAAAATGTTAGCCAGACTAACAGATCAAAGAATTCTGGACATCCAAAAATTTGTTCGGCTTCTTTTGCAAAGCAACAAGATCAAAGCCAGATTTATACTGAAGGTTCTAGGTCTTATGGCTGCGCCATTGTTCTTCTACCTCTGGCCCGCTTCCGCATGCGTCTTCTGCAGCGGATGCTAATCACGCAGTGGTCGTACCACAGTCTCCGATGAGGCACGAAATCTTGGTAACCCAGTCGCAGAGCTCATCTGAACTGGTGGATATCTTCCCTCTTCTTCATCAGGGCCGACCCTTTATTCCCTCCTCCAGTTGACACAGTCACTACGGATGCCTCTCTGATCGGGTGGGGGCATTATCAGGGCAGGATGGTCCACGGACGTGGCAACCCATAGAATACCATCTGCACATAAATGTCCTGGAGATGAGAGCAGTGCTTTTAACGTTGCAAGCCCTCAACGACTTTCTTCCCACGGGACTATTGCAGTACAGACGGACAACATGTCCGTAGTCTGGTACATCAACAAGCAGGGCGGACCAGGTCCTATCCGTTATGTCGAAGCTCTCAGACTTTGGCAGTGGGCGATCTCTTCTCAGCGGTTTCTGATAGCAACGCACATCCCGGCAGGTCCAACCTATTAGCGGACAGGCTGAGCAGATCCATTCTGATGCCTCACGAGTGGTCTCTCAATCAATCTGTAGTGGATCAGATTTTTCTGAAGTGGGGCACTCCTTGTTGCGATCTTTTGCTACTCCTCAAAACAACAAGTGCCCGATTTCTTCACTCTCTTTCCCTTCCAGGCCAACCTCTGAGAGACTCTCTAACCCAGGATTGGCCCCGGGACTTCTGTACGCTTTTCCTCCTTTCCCTTGATTCCACAAGTCATTCAGAAAGCCACCGCTTTGAGAGCCAAGTTGATCCTCATTGCCCCATATTGGCCTCGACAAATTTGGTTTCCGTCTCTGCATCGTCATCTTCTGGTGCAGCCCTGGCATCTGGACCCAGTTCCGGATCTCTTGATCCACCAATCGGGTCATCAGCACCGGGCCATTCATTCTCTCAACCTCACTGCTTGGTTGCTCCACTTCCTACCCTAGCCAGGCTACCGATGATTTCGGACTCAGAGACATTTTAGTCTCTTCCTTGAAGTCATCCACTAGGACTGTATATGCTAGCAAGTGGCGACGTTTTTCTATTTGGGCAATTCTAGAAATATTGACCCTTTACTGCTCCTGTACATTCGGTTTTAGATTTCCTGGTGGAGGTTTTTCATTCAGGATCCTCGTCATCTACAGTCAAAGTACAACTGGCTGCTATTTCTAAGTATCATGTTGGCCTGCATGACAATAACATTATGTCTCATAGGTTATGCAAGGCCTTTCTCAGAGGAGTTTTCCTCCTAAAACCACCTATAAAGCATCCTCCTCCGCAATGGGATCTGAACTTAATGTTGGCATCCTTGATACTACCTCCCTTGAACCGTCTGCTTCATGTTCTTTGAAGTTATTGACCTGGAAAACTATATTTTTACTGGCTGTCACTTCTGCAAGAAGGGTTTCCGAGATTCAAGCTCTCTGCATTCGTTCCCCTTATTTGGTTTTTCATAAGGACAGGGTATCATTAAGAACTAACCCTTCCTTTCTTCCCAAAGTCGTATCTCAAACCAACATTAACCAATCTATAGACCTACCAGTCTTTTTCCCAAACTATTCGACAGAGCTGAACAGAAACTGCATTTTTGGATGTCCATCGTCAGCTCAGGTACTATTTGCATAGAACTAAACAATTCAGAAAATCGGACCAATTATTTGTCTCCTATGCAGAAAACAGGATAGGTCTTCCAGTATCTAAAGTGACCTTATCCAGATGGTTGACTTCCACTATTTCCTATGTATACTCTCTCAGGGGCAAACAGCTATCTTCTAAGCCTAAAGCACACTCAACCAGGAGTCTATCCACTTCTGCAGCTTTTCAGGATAGACTACCCATTGATACCATTTGTGCAGCAGCTACTTGGGCCACGCCTCATACCTTTGTTTCTCATTACAAGTTGGACTTGGCCTCTAGAGATAGGGCCAGTTTTGGTTCCACAGTTCTCAAGAGTCTGTTCCATTGAGCCACCCGGGATACAGGTGCTAGGGCCAGGTCCCATCCAGCAAGAATGAAGGCGAGATTGACAACTTAACATTTAGAAGTTATGTACCTACCATAATGTTCCATGTTAGTTGTCTTCTCGCTTCTTTCTTCCCCTCCCTCCTTCCCCCTGGCCTGGACAGATCTTGGAGAGTTCCTATTAGATTGTTTCCTCCGGTACGTTGTTAGGAGGATCTTTTTTAGGAACCATTGTTCCTAATTCTTTTAGGATAGTCTTTAGCAGGGTAAGTTAGCTACCAAACGAGATCTGAGGTAGTTCCGCCTTGCATCATGGGATATAGGGTTGCCTCGAGCTGGTAAAAGGAGTTCTCGAGCTAAAGCAAGTGCCGAGTCGGAGCTTAGGATCGGCTCCGAACTCATCCAGCAAGAAAGAAGGCGAGAGAAGACAACTAACATGGAACGTTATGGTAGGTACATAACTTCTAATTTGACTCAGACAGGTACTGCCTCCTCTTTGCAACTATGAATGTGGTTCTCAATGTCATCCGGGTTCGGAGGGGCTGGGAAGTTTAAAAAGATGTCACTTAGTTTGAGATAATTGGACTTTAAGTTCTTAACAGGTATGGAGTTTGATGGGGGGTTACTAGGTTAGTTTTAATTGCATTTCATGATCAGATCTCATCAGGGAGGAGTTAATGCATGGCAGGGAGCAGCATCTCCCCATGTTTATGAGTACTAGATCTAGGATATTTGTACCTCTAGTTGGTGAGCTAACTAGTTGCTCCAGCGTGTTTGCGTTGATGAAGTCTAAAAACCTCTGAGCATGTGAATTATGGGTCATATAAGTTTTACCAGTTTATGGAGAAATAGTTGAAGTCACCTATAAGTATCGTGTTAGTCTGAATGTTAAAGAGATTCCAGTAGGTTTAGGTAGGAGATATGGTTTTCAGACTTATGTTAGGGGATCTGTAGCTACCAAGTATGTGATAAGGGGGTCACACCTGTGGTTAGTTGGGCATGGAGCAGCTAAAGTCTGTTCAGTCTAGCAGAGTACTTTTCTTCTATGAACACTGTGATATCTCCTCCCTTTGTTTTATCCTAAGCTGAGGGGGATTGAAATATATGAAAGGCATTGTAGCCTTTGATAGCCAGTTTGCTTTCTGTTGTTCTGAACCATGTTTCCATAATTGCACATATGTCTGCATTCTCCAAGGTGAGGAGTGCTTCCAGAGAGTATAGTTTTTTTATTTAAACTCCCAGCATTGAACAGCAGTACCTTTAGATAGTTCTGAGTGATTTTGTTATGTTGAAGGGTTTAACAACTTGCCACGGCCTAAAAAAGGCACCATGGGGATAGATAAAAGTTTTTGCCAGTATCCAGAACCCAAGTGGTGACAAGTGCAAAGCATCGTGGTTTGTTAGGCGTGTCTCCACAGGCTGACAGATATTGGATTCCCTTGTTGTGAGACTAGAAACTAAGCCAGTTGTTGAAGTCGGTCATTTTTTGCTGGTACTGTGGCATCATCATTGCTGAAGGCAGGATGCTACTCAAGGCTAAATCATGTCTACCTGGGACACATAATCAGAGAGGTCCATCGTGGCCACAGTGGATATAAAAAGTTTACACACCCGTGTAAAAATGCCAGGTTTTTGTGATATAAAAAATGAGACCACACTAAATCATTTCAAAACTTTTCCCACCTTTAATGTGACCTATTACCTGTGCAATTCAGTTGAAAAGCAAACAAATCTGTTAGAGGAAAAAAAAAAAAAAAATGTACAGTACGTTGGTTGCATAAGTGTGTACACCCTTAAACTAATACTTTGTTTGTGCACATCCTTAAATTAATACTTTTTGAAACACCTTTTGATATAATTACAGCATTCAGTCTTCTTGGGTAGGAGTCTATCAGCATGTTACATCTTGACTTGGCAATATTTCCCCACTCTTCCTTGCAAAAGTGCTCCAAATCTGTCAGATTGCAAGGGCATCTCTTGTGCACAGCACTCTTCAGGTCACCCCACAGACTTTCTATTGGATTTAGGTCTGGGCTCTGGCCGGGCCATCCCAAAACTTTAATTTTCTTCTGGTGAAGCCAGTCTTTTGTTGATATGGATGTATGTTTGGGGTCATTGTCATGTTGAAAGGTGAAATTCATCTTCAGCTTTCTAGCAGTCACCTGAAGGTTTTAGGCCAAAAGTGACTGGTATTTAGAACTGTTCATAATTCCCTCCACCTTGACTAAAGTCCCAGTTCCAGCTGAAGAAAAGCAATCTCAAAGCATGATACTGCCACCACTGTGCTTCACCGTGGGGATGGTGTTCTTTTGGTGATGCAGTGTTGTTTTTGTGCCAAACGTACCCTTTTGGAATTGTGGTCAAAAAGTTCAACGTTGGTCTCATCAGACCATAATACATTTTCCCACATGCTTTTGAGAGACTTGCTGTATTGTTTTGCAAATTTTAGCTGGGCCTAGATCTTTATCTGTGTAAGAAAAGGCTTGCGTCTTGCAATCCTATCCCATAGTCCAGACATATGGAGAATACGGGAGATTGTTGTCACATGTAGTACACAACCAGTACTTTCCAGAAATTCCTGCAAATCGTATTGCTGTAGGTCTCTTGGCAGCCTCTATGACCAGTTTTCATCTTGTCTTTTCATCAATTTTGGAAGGACGTCCAGTTCTTTGCAGCGTCACTGTTGTCCAATATTTTCTCCAGTTTTTGATGATTGTCTTCACTGTGTTCCATGGTATATTCAATGCTGTGGACATTTTTTTGTACCCTTCTCCTGATTGATACCTTTTAACAATGAGATCCCTTTGATGCTTTGTAAGCTCTCTGTGTACCATGGCTTTTGCTGTAGCAGGCAACTGAGTAAATGTCAGGAAAATTCTACTAGGGCAGCTGAACTTTATTTGGGGTTCATCAAGGGTGAGAGACTGGTGATTGGAGCAGATTTCAGTGGGCATGTTGGTGAAGGGAACAGAAGGGATGAGGAAGTGATGGGTAGGTATGGTGTTAAGCAAAGGAATGCAGAAGGTCAGATGGTAGTGAATTTTGTGAAAAGGATGGACATGGCTGTGATGAATACATATTTTAACAAGAGGGAGGAGCATAGGGTGACATACAAGAGTGGAGGAAGATGCACACAGGTGGATTATATCTTGTGTAGAAGGGCCAATCTGAAGGAGATTGGAGACTGTAAAGTGGTGGCAGAGGAAAGTGTAGTTAGGCAGCATAGAATGGTGGTTTGTAGGATGACATTGGTGATCAAGAAGAGGAGGAGGAGTATGAGGGCAGCACCAAGGATCAAATGGTGGAAATTGAAAAAGGGTAATTGTGAGGTGATGTTCAGGGAAGAGTTAAGACAGGCACTGGGTGGCAGTGAAGAGTTACCAAATAGCTGGGTAACTACAGCAGAGCTAGTAAGAGAGATGGTTAGAAGGGTGCTTGGTGTGACATCTGGAAAGAGGAAGGAGGACAAGGAGACCTGGTGGTGGAATGAAGAAGTACAGGAGAGTATACAGAGGAAGAGGTTGGTGAAGAAGAAGAAGTGGGATTGTCAAAGAGATGAAGAAAGTAGACGAGTATAAGGAGATGAGGTGCATGGCAAATAAAGAGGTGGCGAAGGCTAAGGATAAGACTTATGAAGAGTTGTATAAAAGGTTGGACACTAAGGAGGGAGAAAAGGACCTGTACCGATTGGCTAGACAGAGGGACCGAGCTAGTAATGATGTGCAGCAGGTAAGGGTGATAAAGGATAATGAGGGAAACTTACTCGCAAGCGAGGAGAGTGTGTTGAGCAGATGGAAAGAGTACTTTGAGTGGTTGATGAATGAAGAGAATGAGAGGGAGAGAAGGTTGGATGATGTGCGGATAGTGAATCATGAAGTGCAGTGGATTAGCAAGGAGGAAGTAAGGATAGCTATGAAGAGGATGAAGAACGGAAAGGCTGTTGGTCCAGATGACATATCTGTGGAAGCATGGAGGTGTTTAGGTGAAATGGCAGTGGAGTTTTTAACTAGATTGTTTAATGAAATATTGGAATGTGAGAGGATACCTGAGGAATGGAGAAAGTGTTTTGGTACCGATTTTTAAGAATAAGGGTGATGTGCAGAGCTGTAGTAACTACAGAGGGATTAAACTGATCGCAGCATGAAGTTATGGGAAAGAGTACTGGAAGCTAGGTTAAGAAGGGAGGTGATGATTAGTGATCAGCAGTATGGCTTCATGCCAGGAAAGAGCACTACAGATGCGATGTTTGCTCTGAGAGTGTTGATGGGGAAGTACAGAGAAGGTCAGAAGGAGTTGCGTTGTGTCTTTGTGGATTTAGAGAAAGCATATGACAGGGTGCCTAGAGAGGAGTTGTGGTATTGTATGAGGAAGTCGGGAGTGTCAGAGAAGTATGTAAGAGTGGTACAGGATATGTACGAGGGTAGTATGACAGCGGTGAGGTCTGCGGTGGGAGTGACGGATGCGTTTAAGGTGGAGGTGGGATTACATCAAGGATCAGCTCTGAGCCCTTTCTTATTTGCAATGGTGATGGACAGGTTGACAGACTAGATCAGACGGAAGTCCCCATGGACTATGATGTTTGCAGATTACATTGTGTTTGTAGTGAGAGTAGGGAACAGGTGAAGGAGACCCTGGAGAGGTGGAGATATGCTCTAGAGAGAAGAGGAATGAAGGTCAGCAGGACTAAGACAAAATATATGTGTGTGAATGAGAGGGAGGACAGAGGAATGGTGAGGATGCAGGGAGTAGAGGTGGTGAAGGTGAATGAGTTTAAGTACTTGGGATCAACAATTCAGAGTAATGGTGAGTTTGGAAGAGAGGTGAAGAAGAGAGTACAGGCAGAATGGAGTGGGTGGAGAAGAGTGTCAGGAGTGATTTGTGACAGACGAGTACCAGTAAGAGTGAAAGGGAAGGTCTACAAGAGGGTAGTGAGACCAGCTATGTTATACGGGTTGGAGACAGTGGCATTGACAAAAAGGCAGGAGTCGGAGACGTGGCAAAGTTGAAGGTGTTAAGATTTGTACTGGCTGTGACTAGGAATAAGTATATTAGAGGGTCAGCCCAGGTTGGAAGGTTTGGAGACAAAGCCAGAGAGGCAAGATTACGTTGGTTTGGACATGTGCTGAGGACGGATGCAGAGTATATTGGGAAAAAGAATCATAAGGATGAAGCTGCCAGGTAATACGAATAGAGGAAGGCCTGAGATAAGGTTTATGGATGTGGTGAGAGAGGACATGCAGGCGGTTGGTGTGACCGAGCAAGATGCAGGCGGTTGGTGTGACAGAGCAAGATGCAGAGGACAGGAAGAAATGGAAACAGTTGATCTGCTGTGGTGACCCCTAACGGGAGCAGCCGAAAGAAGAAGAAGATCAGAGTCTCTTTAATTGATGGCAGGTGTGTACCCAAGAAGACTGAATATTGTAATTAAATCAAAAGGTGCTTCAACAAAGTATTAGTTTAAGGGTGTGCAGACAACAAAGTATTAGTTTAAGGGTGTGCACACTTATGCAGCCAGCGTATTGTACATTTATTTATTTTTTTATATTTTTACCCTAACAGATTTGTCACATTAAAGGTGAGAAAAGTTTTGAAATGATTTATTGTAGTCTCATTTTTTTATATCATAAAAACCTGGCATTTTAACAGGGGTGTGTAAACTTTTTTTTTTTTTATGTCCACTATATCTCCATATAGGAAAGTGAAGTACATCTTAGGTCATGTGCATGCATGATGTGGCAGATCCTGGCTCTAGACAGACGGCTCACTGTGATCTTCTCCTTGTTAGCCTCATAAGTAATACATCAGTATGTCTTACAGTGGTATCCCCGATTTAACTAGAATGTTTGGCTGTGGGGTGTGTTGCTTTATGGGCTTGGAAGCGGGACTACTTTAATTTTCAGAGTTGCGTTGTGTGAGGTGCTGTCTTTTTTTGAATATGTGCAGGGTCATCTGAGAGATACTTTTAGGAGATCTTGGAGGTTTGGGTAGATTACAAGTGAGTACCTCCATGTATGTGGGTTTATATGTTTTGGGTGTGATGCTAATAGCCTGGTTTGCATTTTTTCATGTGTGTATGTGAGAGCTGTTTCCAATGGCATTGTGTATCTACATCTCTCACACAGTTTGTCTATTCTAAAATTAAATGGTTGTCCGTGAACATGAGGCAGTTACTACACTGCCTTAGGACGCCCATGTGTACCAGGCCAGAAATGGAGGTGACAGGAAAGCGCCTACCCATTATACCAGATCCTTAGCAGATGGGAAGGAATAGAGAAGAATCACTTAAAGGTCTAAGTGAGTGTTTAGTAGTATGTTTTTAGATATCCTCTGCACATACTGGCTGCTCTTTGAGAAGCTGTGAACAATGGGAGATTATGGAGATGGTTTCCTATAGAGGAGAGGTTTACTTATATACAAGGCATGGGTAACTGAGGAGAGGTTTGCTTATATACAAGGCATGGGTAACTGTGTTTGCACAATGTGTAAATGCGAGCCTTTTATACCAGCAGGATGAAAGACTTTCACACAGTTAAGCCAGCAGGCTTTTATGTTTTGTATTAAAAACGAGCAGCTCACAGTGTTGTATCAGAAATGGTACGATAATTCAGCAACACTGGCAATGCAAAGATTTTTTTTAGAGTATCACAACATTGTAGCAAATCAAAGTAAAGCACTCGCGTTACTTAACTACTCTCCACTGATAGTTTAAAGAAAATTCTACCTTGAAATACTATATATGTTTTTTCAGTTTCATCTCATTTTAGTTAAAACACAGAAAAAATGCACTGTACTTAGCAAGATATTAATGTCTCTTGCATTTTAATACCATTAAAACAGTAGAATGTAAAGCTGATTATGATAACCTTTATTTGGAATAGCACTGGTGCTACAGTTCCTTGAGCTTTTGGAATAAGAGAAGCCCTTAAAGGATATTTCGAAACCTCTAAAATCTGTGTTCCATTAAACTGTTGAATCCCTACTGTTTTCCAGGGCTTTCTTTTTGTGGGCCAGCATAGGATTTTAATTATTTATTTATTTTTTCTTGCTACTTATAACACTGATTAGCATTTAAGGTTATTTTCCTCTTGGGTTTACTATCCAGCCTTCTGCAGGTGTGTGTGTCAATCAGTAGTACCCGAATAATTCATTTACTTTATTTCATGTATATTTTAAGCAAGGTTTGTTTCAAACATCTAAAACTGTCATATACTTATAGATTTTTTTCATAAGTACAGTGTAACCACATTTTTGGGCTTTATACCATTAGTTTCCATTTACCTATTTTATGCTGCTGAGAAAGTCATTTAACCAGGCAATGCTGGCAGGGCTCTTAAGAGACACTTGTGCCTAGCTACCCAGTTAAAGTGAAAAAGAAGTAAATAAAATAAAAATGATTGCATTCTCTTTTCTATAGAATAGAGAAAAAACACTTACTTCAACAATGTAGTCTTAAAAAACAAAAAGACTTAGAGTTCTCATGGTGCTTCCTTGTTGTCCTGTATTGCATAATGTGAAGAATGAAAAGACACAATAAGATCAGAAAAATAGGAAATTTATTCAGAAAATATGAAGAAAGACCTGGTGGTATGATGAGCAAGATGCTTGAAATAATGTGCACTATACACTGAGAATGCAAAATGAAATGTTTTGCACTTACTACAAAATGCCTCATTCTCCCATCTGACTCATTTCTGTTCTGAAAATGCAGTATTTTATGGGGTGCTGGTATTGGCAGTGAAAGTTGTCAAGAACTTCAATGTTGGGTACCATTTTCACACTCTGAAAAATCTGTAATGCATAGGTTCTGTAGGAAAGTTAACTTATTTATGTCCATTTTAATGATAGTTCAGTTCTTATGCCTGACCCAAAGCAGTACTCTGAACTACTGTGTTTGCTCCTGTACTCTCCAAAGATTACACCACTCATATATAAAACTAATGAATAAGATTGTTCTCTTTTACTGTGAAGCAGGTACATCCTTTAGTCAGCGTATCAGCCTCTTCCCCTTCTAACATAAACACAGGCATACTGTGTGGTTATCCCCATGTTCATAGTGGACTTTGGCTAATTATGCAGTCAATTCGTATATTCAGTTTAATGTCATTATCTGATTTTTGTATACATGCATCAGGGCTGTTAGCATGTATATCTCCAAAAGCGTTTACTAGACTACAGTAAGACATCAGGAATCATGTAGATTTTGTATTGTTACAAAAAGAAAATACACTGTAAAATTTTGCAAGTCTGAAGAAAAAAAGTATAATGACAACAGATGTAAAAACGTAAAAGATTTTGAAAATCAGTATGCATACTACACTGTTCCTCTTCTGTTATGAGTTATGACTGGAGAAACTGCTACCCTTTCATGGACAAAAGAAAAGCTCATTTGACAGTCTGACACTTAGCTTCCCCATCTAATCACCCAAGTATACTGATCTGACAGAAGTTAATTTTTGCAGCATCAAAGACACTTTTTACAGATGAAATTATTAGTTTTGTAGTTGCTAGTTCTGTCACTACATGGCCATATTTTGTTTCATTTAGATTCCTTGCTGGTCTTACACAGTGCTTGTTTGCTGCAAAGTCAGTGTGAGGTGCATGGCTGCTCATGACTAAAGAGAAGTGTCCAGTATTGATAATGGCTTACCTATTTTCTGCTGCTGAGCAAGTCATTTAACCAGGCAACACTGTCAGGACACTTCTTAAGAGAGGCACTTGTGCCTGGCTACCCAGTTAAAGTGAAAAAGCAGTAAATAAAAATGATTGCATTTTGTGGATGACATTTTCAGGACTGATTAGTTAAATCCACGCTGCACACTGACTTGCTTGACCCTGAGCAAAACTTAATAAATCTGCTGTTCTGGCTCGCCTAGCGGACTGCCTTACAAGTTCAGCAGTCCCCACAAATTCTAAACATGGTAGTTAATGTGAGCTGAAACCATGATGCAATAGATACTGCTTCTAGCTCTCATTTTATTTTACTTTAAAGATAAAAAAAAAATGCCAACATTATGAACAGTTGGAGCTAAGGAGGAGGAAGTTAACGCAATTTCTGTGGTGCATAGGGGCAGACAGGCAGACTGATCTCAGTTCATTACAAGATGTGGGAAGATCAGGTGCAGGATTGGGGATTTGGGACTGGTAGTATGCAAATTAGGATACCAGAACAACACTGTAAATTGTGTTGTATAATCCAAATTGGGACATGAGAGCCTTGTATTGTAGGTCCGTATCGAATTTGATTTAACAATCTTTCAGAAGTGTTTTGCTTCTGGTTGGCATAGCAGGTTAATGTGATCATTTGCAAAGATGATTGTTACTGGTTGACTGAAAGAGAAGCATAGACAGGTGTATTGACCCTTAAGGCAAGCAAGAGTGTTGGCAGAAAATTGTGTTGTGAAGCCCTACCACTTAATAATATCCCCTGCCAGCTACTTGGCATTTAAAAATGTTGTTTCCAAATGTTGCTTCTGTACTAATAAGACATTTTGGTGTCCTTTTTTTTAAGCTGTTTCAAACAAAAAATATTAAGAAGTCTGTTTTTTTTTTATCATCTAAACATACTGTGTACAGATCTGTGTTGAAGGTATTAGTTTATACTGGTTTAGATATTCAAGGCTGTGGCATTTTGAGAGATACTGAGGGGGAAAATGCTAATTTGAATGCCCTGAATATGCGTGGCTGCACTCTTTGGAGTAAGAAGGATACTAGTGATGTGATGTTCATAGGTAGGTACTAGGCTATCGGCCCTAGGGCCTATACAAGCCTAGCCAAAAAGGTACCCTGGCTTTCGCCACCCAAGAAAGTTGTTTTCCTGTGCCCCTGTCGAGCAGAGCCACACGAGCAGAGCCACAGAGGTGATCCCCGGGGTGAATTTCCTATTTCCCATCCAATCATCAAGATTTTTCTTTGAGTGCTAATGAGGAGCTTTGTTTGATATAGACAGGTAGTTTGTTCCCGAGTATGGGAAGTCTCTGGGACAGGAATCTATACCTCCAGCATGTTCTGTTTATTGTGATGACAAGGTTTAGGTCCCTAGAGCGTGAAGCTCGGAGGGATTGGGATTTCTTTAAGTGGGCCATGTTCAACAGCACTGGGTTTGACATAACTTTGTATGTTAGGCAGAGATTGCCTCTGAGTAGGTGATATGCGAAGGAGTAAAACTTTGAGAATGTCTGAGTAGAGCATCTGTTTGAGGCTGGTAATCCTCTTTGTGAGGTGTTTCTGTGGCCTTTCCAGTTGTTGTAGATGTCTTGTGAGGTACATACCAAAAAAGGCGTTGTACTCTATAATGGGTCTAATGAGTGATGAGTAGCGGGGAACAATGACCTCTTTTTTTCCTGGATGAGAAACCTTTTGTGATTAGGTGTGCCACGTAGAAGGATTTCCTGACTACTGTGGCAATGTGATTATCAAAGGAGAGACTACTGTCCACCTGTGACCCAAGGTCTCTTATCACACTTTCGGTGTTAAGTTGACTACCACCTATGTGGTAGCTCATGGGTACAGAGTTTTTACCGAAGGGGATGACAATGCACTTTTTGCATTGAGCTTGAGGCGATGGCTTTGACACCAGGCATCTGTCTCAGTGAGGCCCTTTTGTAGGATGTCCACATCGTTAGGAGTTTCAATTATGGCTCCTAGTTTTTGGTCATCTGCGAACTTTGTTAGCCAAAGACCTTCTGTGTTAGCTTGTACTTCAGAAAAGTAGATGCCAAACAGGAGAGGACCCAGGACTGAACCCTGTGGTACTCCACTTGTCACTGGTCTGAAGTTAGATTTGGAGTCTGCTATTTTGACAGTGTGGGTTCTGTCAGTGAGCCAGTTGGCAACCCATCTTGTGACATATGGATTTATACCTAGTTTAGTGAGTTTATCTATAATTCCAGAGTGGGGGATGGTGTCAAAAGCCTTGGCGAGATGTAGATAGGCTGTGTGAACCACCTTATGTGACTTAAGTTGTTGTAAGATGTTGAGACCTTGTCCAGCTATACCACTGTAGAGGCAGTTGAAGATCCTCTGTTCTTTCACTTAAATGTGTGGTTGGCCATCATACAGGACAAGTGGATAGAATAGTAATATCTGGAGATTCTATATTCCTTTAAACATCCACCATGACACACACACTGTCCCATTCCCTGATGTCATTTCCCATCAGCTGTTGAGAGAGATTTTAAACCTTATTTCAGAAAAGATCCATCCAAGATTCCCCATCAGACCAGAAGGAATCTGGCTGTTGCATTAGGTTCTTTTCCCTTCCCCAAAAAGACAAAGGACATCAGAACTATATATATTATGACAGAGCCTGTTCATATGGTCCCAATGCAGTGTATGTTTAGCTGTCTGTTAGAAGGGGTCCAGCTGGGCAGTTTGGGCTTCCAGGACTACTGGTTGCACGTAAAGGTTGTGGAGGAATTTAGGAGGATTCAGTGCTTCTGGGTAGCAGCCAGCCATTGTCAATACTGGACACTTCCCTTTAGTCATGTTTCAGCCCCTGGGTTCTTGCCAAATGCATGTTTGTAGTTGTAGCTAACTAGAGGCTGTAGGGTGTCAAATTTTATTTATCTGGATGACTGTATTCAAGCTGCTCCAGCACAGAGCAAACCCATTTCCAGAAGGAAGTCTATACTGAATCTCTGTCTGTGGGAGTAACTGTAAGCACCACAAAATCCAAGATGGAGCCCTCTCATTTGTTGCTTACAGGCATGCTGTCATACATTAAAGGCCTGCAGGATTCCTTTTATACTTTCTCCAATTTCCCCTTATTCGGAAATTCACTAAGAAGACCAGACAGAATGAGTCCAAAGTAATTTCCGTAGCTCCATTTTGGCCTCAGTAAGCGTGGTTTCCTCCTCTCCGGCCTCATCTTCTCAGGAAGCCTTTTACACGAGTCCCTTCTTAACTTTCTTAGCACCCCATCTGGCAAACCTCACCTGGACCTTCACTCTTTCTGTCTAAGTCGGGGACTTTTCATACCATGATAGTGGTCCAAATTCTCACATCCACCTAGATGACTGATGTTGGAAAAATTTGCCAAAGTGAATGGACATGTTTTCTTTCTGTGAGATACTTATAAATGTTTGTATCCATTTTATAGTTCCAGTGCTGGTGTTACTGAACTAACTTTGCAGAGCTTTTTTGTTGGATTAAGGTAAGCTTTTACCTTGTGGCATTTTTTGGACAAAGGTCTAGCAAATTGTCATAGAATATGTATTCTTATCTGACCTTCTGTCAGGGTTCCTGTCCCTTTTTGAGACTTGTGCTTTGTTTTAGAAAAGTGTGCTTATTTTTTTTTTGTGGTTTTCTTTCTTTTTTTGGAATGGATGATGCAGCAGACTTGAAAATGTGTATCTTAGAAAGTTTTTTTATGGCTATTAGAACGTTTTTTTATGGCTATTACTTTTGCTAGGAGACTGAATTACAAGGTTAGTGTGCCATTCCTCCAGAATTTGTTTCTTTTAAGGACAGAATGTCTTTGTAAACTAATTTCTCTCTTATACTGGGTAGCCATATGGTAGCCAATCTCAGTCGGTTGTTTCTTTCCTTTTTCCTCTACAGGGGCCACATATGTTTTTGCTTTGTATGAATGTCCACATACTGCTAAGTTTCTATCTGGATAGAACCAAAGCTGTCAGAAAGGCCTGTATTTAAAAAAATAAATCAAATAGATAAATATTGGGTTTTGAATTTTCTAAAGTTTACTTTATGCATTGAGTTGACTGAAATTATTTTACCCATACTGCATTAAATCTTTTTGCCTTTTTGCATCTAGACCTTTAAGGTCAGGGGCTACATCTCAATTGTATTTTTTTAGAAGTGCATTTGTAGGTGATATTTGTGCAGTAGATATGTAAGGCTTTATGGAAAACTAAGGCCTTGCAAACTGGATTTTTCATTCCTAGATCTGCGTCTTTCTTCTGCCCTCATGAAGGTGACCACCCAAGAGGATTAGTATGAGACTCTGATTTGCTGATGAGGATTAATTTCCTACTTTTAAATAAGTTCTGCACTTAACTATAATATTTGAACAAGTTGATCAGATCCATCCTCATTAACATACCACACCCACCCTCCTTATCCTTCTCTAAGTACAGATATAGTTTGGATGATTGTTGGTGATTATTTTTATTCTTCAGGGTTTCCTTTGCATACTATAACAGAGATTTAGAAGAGAATATTTTGTGGAGCGCTATGGGTAAAAGGGAAGGGACCATTAGTCTGGTAAAGTCCCAGATGCCAAACTGACAAGGATGGATCTTCTCACTAAGATTAACGTTATAGTAATGCATGTATTTTTCATTTCTAGACCACTGTTGGCAAATGTTTTACTAGTCATGTCATTTCTCTTATAGAGGTTAATTATAAAGAGGTGATAGTGGCCTTTATTAATGACCAGCAAAAATGCTTGTTGCCTGCTTCTTTTATGGTACGAGGCCAGACAGACATACGTCTTCTTTGCCTTCTTTTTCAGCCAGACCCTCTCTGTGCTCATCAGTTTCCATTTGAGCACCTGCCCTGCTGACACTGTTGCTTAGTGGTTCATGCCCAGCATCAGTATTAACGGATATGTTTGCTGTAACTTACTCTGGTGTTAGCTAGCTATGTTTTCTGTTAATAGAATTTTATTTTAAATGGTCAATATGATATGTTTAGTTTTAAGACATGCCTGGCTTGCCATTGATTGCTTTACTTGAAAAAAACTTGCAGATTGTAAAAATTATAATAGACATCTTGAAATCAGAATATTTTACTGATTTATTTAATAAAGGTGAAGCAAACTACATTATAGTTAGAAAATCAGCTAGGTCTGTCTTATTGGACTGAGTGAGTGATGGAAAGTGTGAAGCTTTTATTGGATTCATTTTGAAAATGTATGCATTTATTTATTTTTTCCTTTGTTGACCGGGAAAAGACTGACTGGGTAAAACTCATTTTCACCGGACACCTGAGAGGAAAATTTAAGTTATGTATGATATACATTTGTAAGTGGAGTAACGACACCTATACATTAATTTAATTTACATGATTTTTACATTTTTACATGAGCATAGTATTTTAACACAGAGAGAAATTAACACAAATTGACTTATTTATTCAACAGAAATGTAACATACAATAACATTTAATGTATTTATAGCATGATGGCTGCAGGAAAAGATCGAACTGGGGTGTTTTGGGTTTAGTAATAATTTACAGACAGACAAGTAGTAATGTAGCTTAAAAATTGAAAGGAGAGGTATGAAAGGAGGATTTAAGGAAATGAGCAGGAAGATGCAGTAAACTGTCAGTTAATTAGCATCCGTAGATGCCAGGCAACTGTTTCTGTTTTTTTTTTTTGAGAGTTACTATTAAAAATAGGTGTGACTAATACTGTATCCTATACTATTTGTTTGGTTTGACTTGTTCTCAGGTTGGGGAGAGAGGGAATTTATTCATAACTTCCTTTTTCAAAACTCTAAAAACATAAGGAATGTTTCTCGGGGAGTGCAGAAAGTGCAACACATGAAACTGTACTTACTGTATTTCTTCAATTTTCTTTCTCTCTCTCTCTCTCTCTTTTTTTTTTTTTTTTGCCAGCTGCTTGGTTAACTGAGA
The DNA here is from genome assembly GCF_019279795.1 of Protopterus annectens. Lineage (NCBI taxonomy): Eukaryota > Metazoa > Chordata > Ceratodontiformes > Protopteridae > Protopterus > Protopterus annectens. The sequence continues at coordinate 1,130,261,835 of NC_056731.1, read as the reverse complement.
GTTTACTTGTACATTGACAGAACAGGAATTGTAGTTATTGGTGGGGTGTGAGAGAAGGAGGAAAAATAAGAGTTCAGGAAATTAGTGCAGTATGAGGAGGAGTGATAAGGTAGAAATACATTGGGAAGCAAAATGGCTCTAAGTGTTGGAGAAAAGTAATTAAGCTAGCCAGGTGAGTGGGAAGAACAGAGCCGCCTTTGGTACAAGTGCTGTTTAAGCCAAATTTTGCAACCATTTAAGTTTTCTGTCAGTTTTAAATGTGTGGAGATTTCTTCCAGAGGTTTGACACATAATGAGAGTAGAGAGAGTTTCCATTAGTGTTGCAATGACACACACAGTAAAAATGTATTGCTAGGATTAAGGACACTAGTGGGTGATTAGCAGAATATTTTATAATGCTGGGTATTTGGAGAGTGCAGTAGTTTGTAGGCAATGATTAGCGGTGAGTATGTTAACTGGTTTGGTAGCTCAAGTCAGTTTAATTGTTTTAATGCAAGGCAATGGTGTGTTTTTATAAGGTTAGTTTGTTGCAAATTTAGCTATTTTGTAGTAGTAGGAGACTACTTTAGCTTTATATGTAGCGTTGAAATTTGTAAGACATGGGGAAGCATATAATACAGAAGGAAGGAGGTATGTTGCTGCTAAGGTAATCCTTGTTTGATCTGTCAGGTAGTGTTTGGCCCTGTAGAGGGAGCCAAGTTTTTGGTGAGTTTTCTTGATTGAGTGAAGCATGTGATCAAATCTGAGGTTGTCATCTATTATGATTCTTAGTAGTTTAGCTTGGCTTATGGTTAATACAATGTAAATAATCTTCTGTAATTTTTTTAATTAAGAAAAAAAACATTAACCTTTGACACTAGTAGTCATGCAGGAAGGGTGGTAAATAATTCCTAGCTATACATTAGATTATTAGACTCTACAGTCTGACAGTGTTGTAATTTATACTTTAGTTTGACAGACTCCTACATTACATTGGTATCTAAACTTAATGCAGCCGGTTGTACAGTTGCCATTACATGCAGACTGTCACGTGTACTATTTTCTCAGATTTATACGTGGTAAATATAAGCAAAATGGAAGCTTAATACGAAACGCATTTGGAGAAACCATTTTATATTCACACAAAACATATCCCTGGAGACTGTAGCATTTGGGGTTGACTCCTCCATTATTGTCTTTGCCATCAGTAGAGACGGCCTTGAAGGAAGTGCTCCTGGATTCAGGAGGACCTTTGGGCTCTGGTTGGGTTTCTGCGGAGTTTGATGCTAATGCTGTTGCCATTTGTGGTCAGTTTTTCAGCCTTCAAGTTCAAGGGTCTTGATTTAGAGCGTCTATATCATAACATCGCAGACACAAAATGTCGAACGCTCAGAAGAGCAAAAATGCCGAAACTCGAATTCAGTATTGTAGGGGGCTGCTCCCACCACACCCCTGCTATTTATATATTCCAAATCTGAAATTGCACTACACTGAGGAAAGGGCAAATATCCCAATCTTCACTGTACTGCGATCTCAAAAACAGACCCTCAACATTTTGGCACTTTTGCTGTTGTGCTGTTCGACGTTTTTATTTTCTATAATATGATGTAGATCCGATTTAGTTGTTGGGACCAGGACTGGTTGGTATGTTGGGCCTATTGATGGAGGTTGGGCTGACAGGATCAGGCCTGACACTGATTTGCTTTGCATTGGCTCCAATTGACTTCGATCTCTGCCAGCAAGCAGTGGTGTCCTCGATCTTGAGTATTGTCATTGTTGCTGTTCACTATGTTAATGTAGACTGTTTTGCAGTAAGCAGCTCTTGTCATCTATTGAGGCCAATGTCTTCATAGTAACAGGTATATTTCTGTGTCTGACCCCTTGTGCATTGACCTTCTCATCAGTAGAGAGGGGTCAGAAGCCTTTTGCAGGTTCAGTCATGTCTGGCTCAGTCTAGGCTTCATCAGAGCACCTCTCCAACATCTTACATAAAGCATAGTTGTAAGAGCAGCTGCTTGGACTCCACTCAGGAGTTCGCCCCATCCCACTTGTTGAAGGTGAAGATGGTGTTCAGTCTTCCAGAGATGACTCACAAGTTTGCAGACACTTCTTTCCTCCCATTGCATTGTCCTACAACTCCCTACCCAGTACCCCACACACATTGCTGATGTGCCATCTACCTCCTAACCTCCCATGCACTTCTTCTATTAGGGCTGGGGCCAGTGCAGATATTAAAGGCATCCTGGGGATCTGTCCATCAACATCTGCTGGGGTGTCCATTTTGAATCTACCTCACGGCCCTATAATAACTTCCAAGGGGCGGGTGTGTGATGGGTGTATAAAGTGTTTTGTCCCTCCTCTGTAGTAACTCCGTTATGTCCACACCCTATTCCCCTCTGTGGACCACACTTTCCAATAATGCGATCCCCAGTCAAGTATTGCTGAAGATGCCCACAGAGCTGCTGTCCCACCAGGGATGGTAACTTCCCCTCCCTGCCTTTAAAAACTTTCCTACACCTTAGAATTTCACTTTCCACCTCCCAAATGAGGAATTAAGGGCTATGGACAGTATTGGTGAAAAATGTTAAGTATCTTGCATGTGTTTTTTTTTTTTTTTTTTTAAAGAGCGGTAAGCTATTCCTCACATGTGCTGAGGTAGAGCTGGCTGACAAAATGAGACCATCGCTTGATGAGTTGCTGTATAATTAGCTTATATTTTAAACTGTGGTCCCACTTAGCAACTGTGTTATCTGTTTACCAGTAGGTAGTCTACTCACCTCAGTGAGGGGAAAATTTAATTTTGAGAAATACTGTAGTATTAAGGTGAGGGAAAGGATTACCATAAGTGTTTTATATTTAAGTTTTGAAACTGGGGTTAGTAAACGAGTAAAGGTGGTATGGCGATTTAATATACATAGGCAAGGGTGGTGCCAGGGGATCTGCACCACACTTAATTGTGTATATTGGCCTTAATCATAACCTTAACTATAATGCTGATAGAAACCATATTCCTCATACTAACTAAGCAGCACATGTACCAAACCTTAACCCTCTTCCTAACCTAGTCTGGCACATACTCACATAACTTGGCATACTGAGTTTTGGTATTTCCACAGATGTGTTGTGTTTCAGGCACACTTAAAATTTGTAATTGTAAGATTCTAGACTCTGCATTCCGAAGTTGATGATTTCAGATGTGATCCAATGAAAGGAGCTCTTCATCTGTTGATGATCTCACCATGTGGCTTGCCCACAGTTCCACTGATAGTGCAGCAGAGGTAGTAGTAGACATAGAGCTCTGTGGTCATTCTTGGCTGCACCTTGCAAACTTCACCAGGAAGCCCAGAGTGATCTTCAGCCATACCTACTGTGATGGATCTTCTCTCTTTAACCCTTTAGTCAGAAATTGCTTGGAGAACATGGAGGAGGAGAGGCCAGATGCATTTTTAGGACATAGCAGGGCTCTTGTCTATTCTTGCAAATCTGTCTGTCCAGCAACTTCTGTTAGAGTCTCAAATAAGGATCAGGTTCATGGAATGTGTTACATTATTCACAAGAAAAAGTACATAAGGGTTGCATTGTCATCAGGATTGGATCAGAGAATGCCTTGTAGTTTGGGTACAAGTCCCCTGTCAATAAACGATATGAGACCGGAGTAAATGGATAGGGCCTTTAGTTCTTTTACATAATATATGTGTGTCTTGCACTTTGTATTTTTTAGGGAAAAACCTCTGGGGCCACTCCAGTTGGTGTAAGTATCTGATTAGGTACATGCAGAAGGAAGCACTGTACTCTGTTATGGGGCTAATGAGGACTGAGTACGGGGCACTATGACTTCCTTTGAGCCTGATGCCATGCCTTTACTTATAAGTTGAGCCAAACAAAAAGATTTCCTCATTACTGTGGCTACTGTTTAGGTTGCTATTTAATTTGTCTGTGTTCCTAGGTCCCTCGCCACTGGGTGTACTTTTAGGGGTATGCTGTCAGTATTATAATTTGCAGGGATATATGATTTACCAAAGGGTACGATTACATATTTTTTAACTTATTTGACATTTATTTGACATTTGTGAATTGCGGTGGTGGTGCTGCGGTAGTGTTGTCGCCTCACAGTAAGACATTGTCCTGTTCGATTCTCGGCTAGAGCGTCTTCTGTGTGGAGACATGTGTGAATGGGCGTACCTTTGTTGAAGGTTGTGTGTCAGGACTGGCAACTCGGCACGTAAAAATCTACTGCCAATCATTAGCGGACCGGATTTCTGCTGTGGCGACCCCTAACCGGGAAAAGCCGAAAGACACAACATTTATTTGACATTTGTAAACCGGGTGGTCCAACTGGGCATTCCCTTTTTCAGCGGAGGCCCGGGGAGAAAAGCTCCACATTACAACAATAAGAATAAAAACATGGTAAAGTACATGACAAATATTTACAAAGAATGTGACAGTATAAGCAGTAATAGTAAAAATATAACTGCAAGTAAAAATAAGGAGACAAAGTAGATAACAGTGAAAGAGTAAATGAAATATGAAAGTTAAGTTGGACCACCATGTAGAAAATTTTGAAAAAGAGGGGAGTAGGGGAAACAAAAGGAGAGTAGTAGGAAGAAAGTAGAGCTAGAGCAGAGGAAGGGTTCAAGTTGGATATTCTTAGACCATGGTTTTAGCACCAGGCTGTTATTTTTAGCCTTGTTTGTAGGGTGTAAACATCTCTCCAAGCTTACAGTCGTCAGTGAACTTGGTGAGGCAGAGGTCCCTAACACTGGCCTTCACTTCAAAAAAGTATATACCAAACAGGAGGGTCCCAACACTGAACCCTGTGGGACACTGCTGGTAACAGGTTTCGTATCAGAAATGGAGTCACCTATCTGGACAACATGTGTCCTAGTAGTGAACCAGTTGGGTATCTATCTGATGATGTTGGGGTTTATGCCTAAGTTAGGAAGTGTATCTGTGATCACTGAGTGAGGGATTGTGCCAAAAGCTTTGGCCAGTTCTAGATTAGCAATGTGTACCACTTTACCCTCATCCATGGCTGTGATGACTTTCTCAAAGAAGTTCACCAGATTGAGCAGGCAAGACCTTCCTTTGACAAAACCAAATTGTTTTTTTTCCAGTTTTTGGAGAGTTCCTATGTCGTTATTGATCAGGTCCATGATAATTCTTGCCATGGCCTTGCAGATAAGACTGGTCAAGCTTATGGGTCTGTAGTTCCCTGGATCAGTTGATGGGGCCTCCCTTATCTAAAGGAATGATTGTTGCAGCCCTACATTCCTCTGGGCCAAAGCCCATCCAGAGGCTGTGGTTAGAGTTTCTAGTGGCCCTAATAGATTCTGTTTTAAGCTCTTTAAGAAGCGTCCTGGAATGTTGTCGGGACCCATGGAGGCTGTATTTTTGGCTTTAGTGAGTGCATTAAGGACCTGTTCCCTTGTAATAACTGGTAGGTGGATGGTTATGGGGTCGCTGGGGTGGTGCAGCAGTTAGCGTTGTCATCTCACAGCAAGAGGTTCTCCAGTTTGATTCTCAGCTGGGGTGCCTTCTGTGTAGAGTCTGCATGTCTTTTCGGACGCGTTGGGTTTCTCCAGGTGCTCCGGTTTCCTCCCACATTCCAAAAACATGCAGTAGGTGGATTGGACACTGAATTTGGCCATGTGTGTGTGTGCAGAGTCTGCATGTCTTCTCTTCAGATGCGTTGGGTTTCTCCAGGTGCTTCGGTTTCCTCCCACATTCCAAAGACATGCAGTAGGTGGATTGGACACTAAATTGTGTGTGTGGTACAGATGAACTACTGAGGCGGGGCTAGCCATCTGGTGATGTAAACCTTGGCTGGCGATGATTGTTACTGTTGAAAGTGACACCCCGACCCCATATGCAAAATGGGGAAAAAGGGGTTGAGGATGGATGGGTGTGGGTATTTCTTTGGGTGTGGTAGGAGGTGGTGGTGGGGGGAGTTTTGAACTGAGCTAGTCGTTCAGCAGGTTTGCAGTAGTTTCAGACTGGGTGTAAGTGATGCCATTCATGATTAACTCTGCACATTGCTGAACATTTCCCTTGAGGTTACCAACATAATTTAAAAAAAAAAAAAAAAAAAAAAGCCTTATGGTTATCTTACACCTGGGAGGCTATCTTTCCTTCATAGTTTGCTTTGGTATATTTGATCAGCTCTCTAATTTGTTTGTTTAAACTGGTGTCTTTTTCACTGTTTTGTCTCTTCCTTCTTTGCTTTGGAGATGATTTTTTGTTTCCTTTTGTTGAATAGCCTTTTTATGCTAGAGGTCCACCAGTGTGGTTTATTTTTGCCAGTTATCCTAGGTTTGACTCTGACCGGTACTGCTTCCTCTGTGCAGCTATGAATGTTGTGGTACAGTGCTTTTGGGTACAGGTCAGAGCAGGCCTCATTATCATCTGGGTGCAACTGAATGTGGTTCCCTGTGCCTGGTTTAGACTCCTCTGACTACAAGACTTGGATTGCTTTTAAAATCATGTGGACCTACGAAGCTGCTACAAGTAGTTTTTTTCACTTGTCTATCTCAGTGCTGTTTAACACTTCTGTGCTGCATTTATTGATTTTGTTGAATTTATCGCTGTTTTTCAGCCTGCACTTGTTAAATAAACACCATCTGTTTGTTATTCTACTGTTCTTAGGTTGTTTTAACAGCATTCTAATATTTCCTAACCTCCTCTGATACTGCAAACACTGTTCTGAGTTTGCCAAAATATTTCTAAGTTTTGCAAAGTTTTTTGTGTTCGTAGACATTTTCCTATATTTGTGCACTTTTTTTCTGTATTTGTGAACATTTTTCAGGGTGTATGAACTTATTTCCAAGAATTCCTGATAACTGCAGGAGTTCTGCCTTTTGTTGTAAAGCATTTGTTAGTGCAATTGAGCGCAAAACCGGTTTGTTTACATTGAGAGGATTTTTTTTTGCACTCTGGTGGGAGGAGAGGGCTGATTCAACCCAGCCAAGTGGGAACTGCTGGCGCAAGGCTTAGTGTACTTGTCTGATTGGCCTGAGGGCTTAACTGTGTAACAGGCTTTTATCCTGCTGGTATAAAAGCCTTACATTTTTGTGAGACTGCTCATTTATTCAGAGCTTCACTGTTCATGGCTTGGACACCTGTGGCTACAAGACTTGGATTGCTACTAAAACCATCTTGATTTACAAAGCTGATATAATGTTTTGCATTTGCTGTAACTACCTGAGTGCTGTTTTAACGCTTCTGTGCTGCATTTGTTTGAATTTACCAGTTACCCATGCCTTATAGGTTCATAGGTAGGTACTAGGCCATCAGCCCTGGGGCCTATACAAGCCCAGCCAAAAAGGTACCCTGGCTTTTGCCACCCAAGAAAATTTATTTTCTTGTGCTACTGTCGAGCAGTGCCGCAGAGGTGATCCCCAGGGCACATTTCCTATTTCCCATCTAATCATCAATATTTTTCTTGAGTGCTAATAAGGGGCTTTGTTTGATATAGATAGGTAGTTTATTCCAGAGTATGGGAAGTCTCTGGGACAGGAATCTATCCCTCCAGCATGTTCTGTTTATTGTGGTAACATGGTTTAGTTCCCTAGAGCGTGTAGCTCGGAGGGATTGGGATTTCTTTAAGTGGAGTATGTCCAACAGCTCTGGGTTTGACATAGCTTTGTATGTTGGACAAAGATCACCTCTGAGTAGGCGATATGCGACGGAGTAAAGCTGGAGTTGTTTGAGACCGTCTGCGTAGGGCATTTGTTTGAGGCCGGTAGTCCACTTTGTGAGGTATTTCTGCGGCCTTTCCAGTTGTTGTAGATGTCCTGTGAGGTACATTCCAAAAGGGGTGTTGTACTCTATAATGGGTCTAATGAGTGATGAGTAGAGGGGAACAATGACCTCTCTTTTTCTGGATGAGAAGCCTTTTGTGATGAGGTGTGCCACTAAGAAGGATTTCCTGACTACTGTGGCAATGTGATTATCAAAGGAGAGACTACTGTCCACCTGTGTCCCAAGGTCTGTTATCACACTTTTGGTGTAAAGTATACTACACCTATGCTGTAGTTTATGGGTACAGAGTTTTTACCAAAGGGGATGACAATGCAGTTTTTGGCATTGAGCTTGAGGCAATGGCTTTGACACCAGGCATCTGTCTCAGTGAGGCCCTTTTGTAGGATGTCCACATCGTTAGGAGTTTCGATTATGGCTCCTAGTTTGCAGTCATCTGTGAACTTCATTAGCCAAAGACCTTCTGTGTTAGCCTGTACTTCAGAGAAGTAGATACCAAACAGGAGAGGACCCAGGACCGAACCATGTGGTACTCCACTTGTCACTGGTATGAAGTCAGATTTGAAGTCTGCTACTTTGACAGTGTGGGTTCTGTCATTGAGCCATTTGGCAACCCATCTTGTAACATAGGGATTTATACCTAGTTTAGTGAGTTTATCTATAATTCCAGAGTGAGGGATGATGTCAAAAGCCTTGTCAAGATCTAGATAGGCTGTGTGAACCACCTTACCCTTGTCTATGGCTTTGGTGACCGCTTCAAAGAAGTCTATCAGGTTTAGGAGACATGAGCTGCCTTTTACAAACCCGAACTGGGTGGGGTCCAGAGTTTGGAGATTACCAATGTCTTTGGACTGCTGAGCAGGTTGTTGCTGGCATAGCTTATGAAGGGTGCCTGACTGTCTTCTATATTTTTATGTGTTTGCCTTGCAACTTGATTTAGTTTCTTTGTGCCACCTACTGAGTCACTTTCCAGAAGCAGTAGAGTGCCTCTGATGCCCTGTTCTTTGCTATTGCAACTCCTTTCTAGCCTCCTTGTTAGCCAACCCAGTATTCCTTCCTAGCCTGGCCTGTCTTTTTCTATCTCCCACTTTTTTCCTGCACTCTTTTTCTTTTGATGACTTCCTGGACTCCTACATTCCACCACCAGCTTTCGTTATGTACATTATGTTCCGTTTTCTGAAATCCAAAGATAAAGCCAAGTCAAACATGTGCAGTCTCATCTTATTTTGCCCTCAGGTGTGGTTTTCTCTGCAGTGTCATCTTGTGGAGAATCCTTATACATGTGAGGTTTTTCGGAACCCCCTCCTGACTTCCCCATCAGGGAACCTAACACAAGCCATCACTTACTTTATCTAACCAATAGTTCTTCCAGTTTCAGTAATGGCTGGAGACTGTGCAGAGTCCAGCAGGGTAGTCCAGAAAATCGTCTCTGCTCTGAAGCCGAATAGAAAATGTGTAAAGGTAAACAGACCTGTTTTTCAAAATTATTCTATATGTTTAAATCTTTTCACAGCTCCTGTCCAAGCAGCATGAAAGTGCTTCTCTTTTTAGGTGCACCTTGCTGCCATTTATGATGATCATCAGTATTATAACTCTCTCTTTAGTACCTCTTGAAAATGTGTAAATCCCTTCTTCGACTTGCTATCCTCTTTCAGTCACCTGTCAAGGATCCTGTTTTACCATGGAATTTGCATTTTGTTTCAGGCAAAATGACTCTTCTCCCTTCTGAACTAGCTGCTGCAGTAGAGGTGAACTATGTATCATGTAAAATTATTCTTTCTAGCAGCCACTTCATTAGGTACAAGTTTTTGATTTGCAGAAGTTATGTTACTCTTCTTATGTTTCTGTTTCTTTTTCAGTGACGATAATACCTCACTGTGAACTAACCTATCACTTTTGGCTGTGGTAACTATTAACACTAACCTCATTCAAGTCAGACTACCTGCATGTAATCTTTTCTCATATTGTTCACTGACAGCTCAGATGCTATGTGAACAGAACAAAATCTTTAATAAGGATTCTGTTTAGAATCTAATTTCTTATTAGAAAAGGATACAGATTTGTAATATTTTTTAATCTGGTAGTTTGGCTGCATTAAGTTCTCTTATGAGGAGGAAAAAGCAAACTGCTGTTAATAGGTGGAGTTCATTTAACTAGGCCAGTGCCTGTCATCCACAACTGGTGTCTGTGCAGTACCTGCCTGCTCTGTTGGCATAGATGGATAAAGCCCAGGCAACCTGAGTTAGATTAGCATCTGTGCTGACTGACCAGAGCTGGCAGTGTAGATGGGTGTTCCCATACTGGGGTGCGTAACAACAATCATCCAAATTTGTAGTGTGTGGCATGTAGTCTGGTGGGAGGGTGTGTGAAGTATTAAGCCTTTTGGAGTCAGTATACGTAATTAGCAAGGTGTGCAGGGAGGCTTGCCTCATGCAAAAAAAAAAAGTTTTTAATTTTTGTGGATCATTTGTAGATCAGTTTGATTATTCAGATCATGGAAAAGTTTTAAACCCTCAAGTGTACACACTAATATAGTTGCAGTCTGTAAAAGCGAAGAGGTTTATAGGTGTTTACTAGACTAAACACCAGTAGGGCCCTTGTAAGCCTAGCCATGCAAACCAAATGTGATCCACAAATTTGATTTGTATATGGGGTGATTTACTGACTGCCTCTGTCTATCAGAAACATGGGTGCTAGACCAGGGATGAATTTCTGATTTACCCACCCATTGGCCCACATTGTACCAAAATGGGGCTAGGGAGGAACTTGACTTCACATGGATGAGGAACCTCTTCCAGATAATGTGAATTTTCTGAGAGATGTGCGTGTCTCCCCTACATGTCCTATTTTTCTTGCAGGGAAAAATGTAGGTAGTAGTACTGTCATTGGTTGTTCTGCGGATGTGCAAAATGTTCGTTAAAACAGGGACCCAGGGATGCCTTGTATGCCAGACAAAGATCACCTCTTGGAAGTCTGTATGATTCTGAGTAAAAAGAGAAGACTTTGAGGTGATTTAGCACAGGCCATTTTGTTGACTCCCTGTGTTCATTTTGTAAGGAACATTTGTGGATGTTCCAGTTGCTGCATGTGTCTGGTCCGAAGGGAGTTTTATACTCTGACTGTTCTGATCAGGGCCAGCTACAGTGGTTTCATGACCTCTGTGGACTTGGATGCCAAGCCCTTGCATACAAGTTGAACAGCATTGAAGAATTTTCTTACTACCTTGGACACATATTGGCTGAAGGCTAGGTTACTCTTTTTACATGAGTGCCCAGATCCCTGACTACTGAATCAACTTTTAGAGGTGTTTTATTGATTACATAGTTACCCATGGTGGTAGACTTCCCAAAAGCTACTGTAATGCATTTCTTGGTGTTGAGTTTTAAGCCATGACTTTGGTGAACACAGTCCAAGGCACTTGGCAAGAACATGAGGCCTATCTGCACATAAATTTTCTACAGATGAAAGCGGTGCTCCTAGCGTTGCAAGCATTTCAGAACTGTCTCCGTCTAGCTACAATATCAGTTCCATCAGACAACATGTCATTGGTCTGGTATATAAACAAACAAGGAGGAACCAGATCTTGCCCCTTATGTCAAGAAGCCCTGAGGGTCTGGCAATGGACAGAGGCCTCCAGCCGCCTTCTCATAGCAACGTACATCTCTGGGATTCCATCGTGATTGGCTCTGCTCAGTTTGTCTGCATTCTTTGGCAACATGAGTGATCCCTCAGTCAGAAAGTAGTGGTAGAGATCTTCCGCAAATTGGGTCGGCCTTGCTGCGATCTCTTTGCGTCACCCATCAATGCTAAATGCAGCAACTACTTTGCCCTGATCCCTCCAGTGGGGGATTCACCAAGGGATGCACTTGTTTACGATTGGTTCCCAGGACTTCTTTATGCTTTCCCACCAATACCTCTGATTCCCAAGTTCCTACAGAAAGCAAGCTTGCTGAAGACCACAGTAATCCTAATTGCCCCACATTGGCCTTAACAGGTATGGTTCCCCTTTATCCAGCCTCATGTACAGAAGGGACCATGGATCCTGGACCCAGTTCTGGATCTGCTGAAAAATCTGTCAGGAGAACTTCATCCCAGCCTATGCATTCTCAAACTGACAGCTTGGATGCTGCGCTTCCCATCATAGCCAGATTTCCTCTGTTTTCTTCTCCAGTAAAACACATTTGCTTTCTTCCCACAAGAACTCTACTCAGAAACTGTACAAGAGTATATGGCAAAGATTTGTGGCCTGGTCTAATCTTAATCACATAGATCCATTCACAGCACCTTTGCATTCTATTCTGAAATTTTTAGCCAAATTGTTAAATGAAGGAGCTGCTGCAGCTACTATTAGGGTTCAATTAGCAACAATCTCTAATTTTCACATAGGAAATAATGGTACTGCTATAATTTCAAACAGACTTTGTAAAGCATTCCTCAGAGGTACTTCCTTAATTTGTCCTCCATACAGAAACCCTCTTCCACCTTGGGGCTTGAATTTTGTATCATCAGAGTTTATATACCCACCTTTCGAACCTTCTGCTTTATCATGGAAAATGCTTCTTTTAGTAGCTATAACCTCAGCAAGAGAGTTTGAGTTACAGGCCCTATCCTCTTAACACCCGTACATAATTTTTCATAAAGACAGAGTCTGTCTGAGAACGAACCCTTCCTTTTTACCTAAGGTAGTTTTGGAAACTAATCTCAACCAGTCTATTGAATTAACAGTGTTCTTTCCAAACTTTCAGAACAAGGGAGAGTACACTCTGTCCACTTTTTAGATGTTGATAGACAATTGTGTTTCTGTTTGCACAGGACATCACAATTCAGAAAGTTAGATCAGCTCTTTATCTCTGACATTAAACAAGGTCAACCAGTTTCTAAGGTAACACTATCCAATTGGCTATCACAATGTATACCTTTCATATGCAATTATAGTGAAAAGACCATCTCTTATCCTATTAGAGCTCATTCTACCAGATCGATCGCCAGATTGCCCTTAGACAATATCTGTGCTGCGGCAGCATAGGCTAAGCCACATACCTTTATTACTCTCTAAAAGTTGTATTTGGCCTCTTGGAGTTGAGCATCCTTTGGTTCTGTGGTTCTGAGGAATATTCTCCCATGAGCCGCCCAAGAATTAGGTAGGTAGTAGGGGTGTGTCCCATCAGTGAGAAATAAACATGATTGACAACATCAACACGTAAAGAAGTTATTACTACCATAAATGTTCCATTGTGTGTGTCCATTTCATCCCCATTATTCTCCCACCATTCTCCATTCCCCCCCTCAAGTAGCAACTCTAATTGGAGCGTTACGCTATAGGACTCCTACTCCCTCGGTCTCTGTGTGTGTAATGTGTTTTTTTGTATTGTAATTTAAAATATATACTGTCACTACTACAAACAAGGTCTGAGGTTATAGAGCAGTTGCATTATGGGTAGGGAAAAATGCAGACTAGCTTTGCTGAGGACCTTGAGCTTATGTAAAGGCCGAGATGGATCGGATCCGACCCTATCAGTGAGACTAAAGGATGAGATGGACAACACACATGGAACGTTATGGTAAGTACATAACTTCTTTTTATTGTTTCTACTCTCTCTGAAAGTTTTTTAGCCTTCTATTTTAAGGCTTTTCAATAGACTTACCCTGCCTTCCTCATCCTTTTTCTTTTCTTCACGTACTTGTGTGGTCTGTTGTTCTGTTGCCTTAGAGTTTGGGTGGTGTTTCTATGCTTCCATCCTTATTGTCTTATTTTAATTATTTTTTGTGTTGCCTTTGTTTTTTTCCTGTTTCTCTGGTCACTTCCACTTTATTTGAAATGTTTAGGTTCATAGGTTGGTACTAGGCTATCAACCCTAGGGCCTGTACAAGCCTAGCCATAACAATTCCCTGGCTATTTCTTCCCACATTATTTACTTTCCTTGACCCCTTAGCTTGTGCTTTTGCTTCACCCTTTGTTCTTTAGGTTGGTACACTCCTTTGCAAATGCAACACATGACCGTTTTTTTCATTGTGGCCGTATGGAGAGAGAATCCCACTGTAAGTCACTTGGGTACTTGTCTTGCTTAGAGGAAGGCCAGTTTGAGGACCACTGTACTGAGTTCAGCTTTGCTACCTGATGCCAGTGATGGGTTTGGCTTACTTTTCTGTTGCAGTTTGAAACACTTAAGCTTTGGCTACAGCATTGGCCTTTGCTCAGTCAACTCTGAGCTCTAGTCTTTATAGGACCTGAAAGATTCTGGTGCTTCATTGGCATCCTCGGGTTCGTTCTGTGTCTCAGGCTGAAAGGAAATTAAAGTCTTTGACTTAAACTTTTAAGGTTGAGTGGCTGAAAAAGGCACAATGTACATCATTCGCCTCCCTCTGATCATGAGGCAGCTGTCAGTCCTATGGACCTTCTGGTTCAACTTATGGTGCTATAGACTGTTTGCTTCCAATTCACAATTCTCGGGTTTGTCTCCTGTTCTGGTAGGTTGCCCGCCTTCTGTTTGCTTTCCATTTTCACCCTATTTGCATTAATGTCTGACAGAGTTGGTCAGGGTTAATTGAGAGTCCTCTGTCCCAGGGATCTTGACACTTCAACTGACTTACACCCCCCTCCTGACTAGGGAAGTGGAATGTTGGGAGGCTGGTGGAGGTGGTGGTTTTGACACAGCAGTAAGTAGATATAAAAAGTTGACACACCCATGTTAAAATGCCAGGTTTTTGAGATATAAAAAAAAATGACCACAATAAACCATTTCAGAACTTTTCCCACCTTTAATGTGACATATAGCCTGTACAATTCAATTGAAAAACAAGCAAATCCTTTAGGGGAAAAATATAAAAAATAAAAAACGTACAATATGCTGGTTGCATAAGTGTGCACACCCTTAAACTAATAATTAGTTGTGTGTCTATACCCTTAAACTAATACTTTGTTGAAGCACCGTTTGATTTTAAGCACCCCCCACACCCCCTGCTTTTTAAATGTACCAATTCCAAGATCACACTACAATGCAGGAAAGGGAAATCTTCCCATTCCACACTGTACGGAGATCTCCGTTGAAATGTTCGAACATGTAAAAGTTTGATCATATGGTGTCGACCGCATGACGTTCGAACTTTTAAAAGTTCGATAACGTAATCTGTACCCCTTCTAACTAACCTCATTATTGTGTCAGGAAATGCAGATGCATCTATTCCCCTACTTATTATTGTATCATGAAATGCAAATGCTTCCATTTCCCTACTCATAAAATCCGAGTGTATTGTGTCTAATGCTTTCTCTGCATCAAGACCCACCAATAACAGCGGCATTTTCTTTCATTCTACTTCCTTTGGATCATCATTGTTCTATTAAATGTTTCCCTCCCCTCCACAAAGCCATATTCGTCCATATATATCAGTTTGCCATCACCTTTGCCATTCTTTTAGCCATTACAGACATAAACGCCTAATAATCATCGTTTAATATTGAAATGGGCCTATGTGAAGCTGGATCAGAAGAGTCTTTACCGTCTTTAGGTATTACAGCCGCCACAGCTTTTTTCCAAGATGTTGGTGGCTCTCCTCCTTTCAAACTACTCTTAAACAAAAACCTTCAGTATCTTTATTGCTTTCTTCCCTCCTAGCTTCCAAACTTCTACCATGTTATCATCTATTCCTGGAGACTTTCCTGTAGATTGGTTGTACATCACGATTTTTATCCCATGTCTTATCTTAACTGTTAGTTGTTGAACCTTGTCTACCTCTAACCTTGACATATTTGTCTTCCATGAATATTTGCATTTGTGCTTTTTCTTGATTTCCTCACTTCTCTGCTTTATGTAAATTTTCATATAGCTGTAATACCTGTACAGGATCTCTGGTTATTTGTCTTGTTGTAGGCTCCCGAAGTTTGGTAAAAAATAATTTCTACTTTCTGTTGCCTGTGTCATTGTGCCAAAAATTTCTATGCTGTGGTTATCAAAAACAGTTGCTTAACAGCATTCTTTCTAAACTGGTGCATATTGTCCAGGTAGTCCCTTATTTTCTCTTTGGCTCTCTGGAATTGCACCTCTTCCTCAATGAGATTCCCCTTATTCTGTAATATTTTATTCCTTGTTAGTCCTTCTAAATAATTATTGTTACTTATTAACCATATCTTTTTTTCTGTTATTTCTACTGCATTTTTAAACTCCACTTTCATTTTTTCCCTACTTACTAGTTGTAACCTCTGGAGTCCTTACTGTCTTCCCTAATAACTCCATGATAATGTCCACTACCCATTCCTTAAATTCCTCTATTTTTAACAGGCAGGTGGTGAAGTGCCATTGAAAACTGAAAAAATTTTGTTCATGGCATCTTTGCAACTATGTTTGGAAGGCAGGTGTTCTATTATTCTCTTAGTTGGTAATGTTTCTGTATGCATTTTCACCCTTTTCAAGGATTCCCACGTTACTTCTAAAGATTCTGAAAGAATTACCAAAGGTTATTGTGGTTAACCCACTTTTGGCCCAGGCTAAGCTGGTTCTCCCTCTTAGTGGAATTGGCCAAGGGCAATTACTACAAGCTTCTACACAGTCTTGATCTTCCCACAAAGGATTAAGGATGAATAGTACACCCCATATTAGAGCAATTGCAACTGACTGCATGGATGATTCTATTTTTGATACCTTTTAGGCACTTGTTCAATGAATGTGCAGCAGGTATTTAGGCAAGAAAACCTGCAACTAGAAAATCTCAAGTTTACAAGTGGAAATGTTTTCTAGGTAATGCCAGAAAAGGGTTTCAATCCCTTTGCTTTTGAAATATTTGAGTCAGGTACTTAGAGATGGTTTGTCATATGCTTTTATCAAAGTGCATCTTACAGCCATCTCAGCTTGTCTGCCCATCTTTTTGTGATCAGTTTATGAATGTAGTGTTGTACATTAAACCCCTTGGGATCTCAGTTTTGTTCTTGAAAAACTGACCTTATCTCCTTTTGAACCTGTCACTCAGTCTGATTTATGGTTTGTTACTTGGAAGACTGTTTTGCTTGTTGCTGTAACATCTGCAAGGCAAGTCTCTGAACTGTAAGCTCTCATGGTGGGCCAACCTTATCTGATTGTTCACAAGGACGGGGTTGTGTTATGCACTGATCCATCATTCATTTAAAGTTGTTTCTAAATTTGTCTTGAATCAAGCCATGAATCTCCCAATGTTCTATACTGATCCAAAAAACAAGAGAGAAGAGATTCTATGTACCTTGGATGCACACAGGCAGCTTGGGTACTACCTTGACAGAACAAAGGATTTTAGGGATGCTGAACAGCTGTTTATCTCCTGTATTGGGGCTAAGAAAGCTCAATTTGTCTCTAAACAAAATAAGAAGTTTTGTACTCACCATAACGTTCCATCTGAGTAGATAAACTTATTTGTCAGCAACCTATGGGTATCGGATCCGAGCCGTCAGTTTTCAACAGCTTAGATCCGAGCTCCTCCCCCTACCCATAACCCCCTGCCAACCCTGAATGACCTCAGATCAATAACAAAACAGTTCCGCTTAGGCAACGAAGCTTGCCCCTCTTTATTTGAACTTTAAACGTTAATCTATATCCAACGTTTTTCATTTAAATCAATGTTTAAGCTTCTTCAGAAACTGGCAAATATCCATCTAATATTGAACTCTTACTTGTATAGGAAGCAGTTAAAAATGCCCGCCAAAATTCTTAAAGTGAAACCTCTACTTTAAAACTCCGATTACGGATTATATATAAAACATACTCAAAAATGTCATATTTAGATTCTTTTAGTATTCAAATAAAATATGTAGTTAAAATCTTTAATATTTGATATTTAAAATTATGATCTTTAATATTTAATTAACATTTCCCTGGGTTTATTAAATATTATTTAAACTTTATTTAAACTTTTTAATGTATGTGTCAATCTAGTGGCAGAACAGGTAGCTTACATCCTTCTAGGTTGGGAACTGCTGATTGAGGGCTCAGTGTCTGTTATTCTAAAAGTGTATTAATTCTGGTTTAAGCACTTGGGCTTCAGGCCAGTTATTTTACATTAAGAAGGTTTGTGGTCTGCACTCTTGTGGGAGAAGAGGCTGGACTCTGCCCTTCTGAGCTGGGAATTTCTGGTTAAAGGCTTATAGTGCATGCATATCTGAACTGCTTCTTACTGAAGTTGGTGCGCCTTGTTTGCTGTGGCATAGACTGGATTCGGGCCTGCTGGATCTAGCTTTGTTTGTGTAACTTGAGCACTAATCCAGGCATTCTCTAAAGTATTCAATTGTATTTATTACTGCTTGGTAGTAACTTGATTAAAGTGTAGCTATCATTCTAAGTCTTTTGGATTAAGCACTTGGGCTTCAGACCAGTTGTTTTACATTAGGAAGGTTTGTGGCATGCACTGTGGTGGCAGGACAGGTAGCTTTCATCCTTCTAAGTTGGGAACTGCTGATTGAGAGCCCAGTGTCTGTTATTCTTAAAGTGTATTAGTTCTGGTTTAAGCACTTGGGCTTCAGGCCAGTTATTTTACATTAAGAAGGTTTGTGGTCTGCACTCTTGTGGGAGAAGAGGCTGGACTCTGCCCTTCTGAGCTGGGAATTTCTGGTTAAAGGGTTTATAGTGCCTGAATATTTGAACTGTATTTTACTGAAATTGGTACACCTTGTTTGCTGTAGCATAGACTAGATCCAGGCCTGCTGAATCTAGCTTTGTTTATATGCTTGTTGTTTGTTTGCTTGTTATTTCCCTGGAAAGCTAATTCCACCTAATACGCGGCTTCTCAGCACTTCTGTGGATCACTAGTGATATCTGCATTGCTTACTGTACTTATTTCCTTGTTTCACTTGAAAGAAAGTTACTGTTTGTCGTTTTTGCATTTAAGTTACCTGTAACGCATTGCATTTAAGTTACCTGGCACTTGCTCACTAAAGCAATTATATAAGTCAGCACTAAAAATTAAAAGCACTACACCCTCACTCCCCACTGGCCCTGGTTTTCAATTAAGGAATTCCCAATATTATTCTAGCATGTCCAAAGGTGAGTTGTCAATCTTCTCTCCGGTCCAGCTGGTGAATCTGGGAATCTTGAGGCAATGTTACAACTGCCTCATGTACACAGACAACCCTCTCCTCCTCCCAACAAATTCCAACACATGAGAGATGCAACCATATAGCCAAACTGGAGGCTAAGCTCTCTCAACTCAGTACTGCCATAACCAGTCAGGAGGAGAAGGAAACCACACTCACTACAATTCCAGTCTCACATAGACCTACCATGACAGCAAACCAAACACATAATCACACAAAAACATACTCGGAGGCTCTAAATAAAGATCTGCCGAAGCAGCAGAGACCTCCAAAGCAGACACCCAATCAGCCGCTACCCCAAAACAAAACACGTGCAACACATATCTCACAAAGCCAGTGTCCAACAGTCACAGCCCCTAAGACTAAACAACACACCTGATACACTTGTAATAGGTGACTCTATCGTCAGGCACACTGACGTCCCACTCACCAGGCTGAACAAGGAGAGGGTCACGGTGAGCAGCCTGTCGGGCGCTAGAATCTGCCACATAACACAAGCACTCAGGTCACTCCAAGGCAAGTACAAATATGACTCGGTCATTGTCCATGCTGGTGTGAATGACCTGAGACGTACCTCCCTGGACTACATGAAAAGAGACATAAAGGAGCTCTCTGAGCATGTAGCCCAGGCCGGTATGACCCTGACCTTGAGTAGCATCTTACCCTCACCAAGAATGATGCCACAATATGAAGACAAGATGATCAGTTTCAACAATTGGCTTAAGTACTGGTGTCATTGGGATCCAATGCCCGTCAGCTTGGGATGATCTGCTCGACAAGCCACGATGCTTCACTAGGGACGGCTTGCACCTGTCACCCCTGGGCTTTCGGATATTGGCAAAGGCTCTTGCTACCCCCATAGTGCCTTTTTAGGCAAGGCTCAAAAGACAAACCCACCTCCATAGGTATCACAAGGGATAAGAAACTAAGAGTAATGCTACTCAACGCCAGAAGTCTAAACCTCAAGATGCACGCACTCAAAACTCTCCTTAGCATGGAGAACATCGATATCTGTGCAGTAACAGAAACCTGGTTCAGGGCTCCGAGAGCACCCCAGCACTACCAGGTTATACCTCATACCATGCTTTTCGCCCCAAAACCTGGACCGAACCACATAAGGAGGGGAAGTATCGATATTCATCAGATACCCACACCTCCAGGTTGGTGGCAAAGCACGAAGCATCAGAGACTATCCATGTGCAACTAACAGTGGGTAAAACTGCCTTCCAGTTTATAGCCTGCTACAGACCACCCTCCCAAACCCAGGAACCCCACTCGGCCTTCCTGAGAACACTGGAAAATATGAAGGTCTCTCCGAACACCATTATATTGGGCGACTTCAACTACCCAAACATAGACTGGGAGCATTACTCTAGCTCCAACACCTAGCCCAAAGGTTCCTAGAATTTATAAACTCAAATGCTATGGAACAACTTGTTACCACTCCCACAAGAGGGGAAAACATACTGCACCTGATCATCACCAACATGGGGACTCTATGCTCCAGACCAGAAGTGTATCCCTCACTGGTAAGATCAGACCATAAACTAATCTCACTGGATATTCACATCCCGATCCCACCCCCTGCCCAGAAAACCACAGTGAAATACTTCTCTAAAGCAAATTTCACACTCCTCAAAACTGAGGTGGAATCCTTCAAAGCCCCCGGGCCTGTGGAAAATACGCCCAGACCGCAGAATCCTTTATAAACGCATTCTATGAACACCTTCAGGAATGCATGGATCATGCGATCCCAAATAAAACCAAGACCCATTCCTCCAAAGGCAGACGTCCTGTCTGGTGGACCCCAGCCATAAACAAACTATACAATAGAAGGAGGAAGCTACTAAATGATAGAGCAAAATCCCAAAAGGGAAGGCATCACTGATCAGTATTAGCAAAAAACTACGGGCACAGATAAAATTGTCTAAGGCCAGCTTCGAGAGAAAAATTGCACAGGACACTAAGGATAATCACAAGGCTTTCTTTGGTTATGTTAGGAACCTGGGTGGTAATTCCCAGATATGCTCAGAATTAGTCCAAAATGACAAAAAATACACCGAACCCACAGACATTGCCAACTTCCTAGCTGACAGGTTCAGCGCAAACTCCCCCCCCCCCCACCAAAAGGGCAAATATCTATCTCAGCAGAGTGCTGCCCCTCTGACCTCTCAGATGCTCAGGTAAGAGCTGCCCTCTCCAAAGAAAAAAACACAGCATCAATGGGACCAGACGGTGTCCCAGGCTGCGTCCTACATGAACTCCAAGAAGAGCTAAACCCAAACATAAAACTACTGTTCAATCTCAGCCTTACTACAGGATATGTGCCCAAAGAGTGGCGTACAGTAACAGTGGTCCCTCTCCATAAAGGTGGTGCCTCAACGTATCCTGGAAACTCGCCCCATAAGCCTGACTAGCTTGGTCTGCGAAGCTATGGAAAGGATCATCATGGACCTCATAAATAAAGATATTGGGGACCTACAAACACTGAATCCTACCCAGTTCGGCTTTGTTAAGGGCAGATCCTGCCTCTTAATCCTGGTTGATTTCTTTGAAACAGTCCCCAAGGCCATTGACGAGGGGAAGGTGGTCCACACAGCCTACCTGGACCTCGTAAAAGCCTTCGATACAATACCCCACTCGGGCATTATAGATAAGCTCACCAGCTTAAATATAAACCCCTGTGTCACTAGATGGATTGCAAATTGGCTCAAGGACAGAACCCACATGGTTAGAATTGCTGGAGCCATGTCAGACTCCAAACCAGTTACAAGTGGTGTCCCACAAGGCTCAGTCCTGGGACCTCTCTTGTTCAGTATATATTTCTCGGAGGTACAGGCCAGCACGGAAGGACTGTGGCTGACCAAGTTCGCAGATGACTGCAAACTGGGCACCATAATCGACTCTCCAGCCGACACAAGCATCCTGCAAAAGGGCCTCATAGAAACAGACAACTGGTGCCAGAGCCATGGCCTCAAGCTAAATGCCAAAAAGTGTATAGTCATCCCCTTTGGCAAAAACAAAGTGCCCACAAATTACCACATAGGTGGTAATCCATTAAGTACAGAAGAAGTAATTAGGGACCTGGGGACCCAAGTTGATAGCAATCTCTCATTTCACAACCACGTGGCCAAAGTGGTTAGAAAAACATTTTATATAGCCCACCTAATCATGAAGGGATTCACATCTGGTAGGATGTTGGGAGGGTGGCCTAATGGTTAAGGTGTTTGCCTTACAAACACAAGGTGTAGGGTTTGAGTCTCACAAGGGATAATTGGCTAAGCTTAAAATGGCTCGCAAGGGCAGTTAGCTTAGTACTAATCTATGAACCTATGAACCTGTCTAGATCAGGGGACGTCATTGTGCCTCTTTACTCATCCCTCATCAGGCCCATAATTGAGTACAATGCCCCTTTTGGGATGTACCTTACCAGACACCTGCAGCAACTGGAAAGACCCCAAAAGTACCTCACCAAGAGGATCAAAGGGCTCAAACAGATGCCATATGCTGCCTGGTTAAAGAAACTCCAGCTCTACTCAGTGGCATACCGCCTGCTCAGATGCGATCTGTGACGGATGTATAAAGACATGTCCAACCCGGAATTAATGGACATGCTGCACCTCAGAAAATCCAAATCCCATCGAGCTACGCGCTCGAGAGACTTGAACCTCAGCACTGAAATAAATAGGACATGCTGGAGGGACAGATTCATAACCCAGAGACTCCCTTCACTCTGGAATAAAATCTCAGTCCAGGTTAGGCAGAGTCCCTCATTGACTCTCTTCAAGAGGAATCTTGATGAGTGGATGGGAGATCGTAGGTTTACCCCGGGTATCACTTCTGTGTCACTGTTAGACAGAGGCACAGTATACTAACCTCGAAAAAGGGCATAGCAAAATAAATTTAAAATGGGTGGCGAAAGCCAAACACATTCTGGCTAGGCTCATAAATGCCCTAGGGCAGATAGCCTAGTATGAACCTATGAACCTATTGTCCACATTTATAACGTTAAACAGTAAAAATAAATATCAAGGATATATGCGCTTTTTACTAATTAATGAAAATAAAGATAAAAAATGAAAATGTCTTAAAAATCTGTTTTCAACAACATTGTATTGAAGGACAAAATAATCCTTTATGCTAGATTCATAGATGATATCTTAATAATATTTCAAGGAAATGAAGAACAGGCAACAGACATGGTAAATCTATTTAATGAGAGTACGAATTTTGTACGATTTACCCATATTTTCAATGAAGAATCCATTGCTTACTTAGATGTCAAGTTGATTAAGAATAGTTCTAAACAATGCTACGAAGCGAATATTTTTAGGAAACCAACATATTCCAATAAATTTTTGCACTTCTCCATTGAACATCCAATACACCAGAAAAAATCGGTGGTAAAAGGACAGCTCGTCAGAGCAGCATGGATGATTACAACTGACTTAGAATTTGATCAAGAATGTTCATTATTAAAGCAAATGTTTTATTAATAGGAAATATTCCTCTAGCTTTTTGGATCCTATATTAGTAGAAGTTAAAACAAAAAGACAAGAGGGTTACTTCACTCCATATTAAAGCAGAAATGTAACGCTATCTCAAGAGAAGGAAGCCAAAATATGCAATATGGGCAAACAATTGCAAGAGGAGAATCAAATAAGGAAAGCTATAATTTAGCATGTATATTAAGATTTTCTATGGATTTTAATAGTATTAAGGAGATCATATTGAAAAATTGGAACATTCTCAACGATTATACACTAACTTGTAAGTTAGGCACTATGCCTAAAATTATATGCAAGAAGGGCTTCAATCTTAAAAATATCTTGCAAAAGCATCAAAACAATAAAACACCAATAATAACAGAGGAATGGGCCAATGTGGAAATTGCCCTTATTGCGTGCATATGTCTTCAGGAATATCAGCAACTATTAATGGACATGAAGTTCACATAAAAGGGAAATTTAATTGTAATTCCAAAGGAGTGGTGTACTTAGCCTCCTGCCAATGTTGCCCTTGCTTCTATATTGGAAAAACAGAGCAGAGGCTAAGGGACAGAGTGTATGAGCATTTGAGAAGCATTAATCTACAAAAGGAAGACAATGCTGTAGCAAGACTTGTAATGGAATACCCCCATCATAAATTTTGTTTTAAGGTTATTTATCAACTTAAACAAGAAATGAGAGGTGGTCCATCTAATATACTATTAGAGAAAAGCTAACTTTTATGGCAAATTAAATTAAATGCGTTCACCTATCCAGGTTTAAATGAAAAATGCTCAATAATGAGCCTTTTAAATTTGAGAAGCTTAGAAAGATAGTCATTTTTATACAACAATACTTACAATATTTTTATAAAGAATATTATAAAGTTGTTAGTTTCATGGTAAATTAATTCAATATTATTTAACTAAATTTAAGATAAATTTTAATAGCAAAAAATAATTTAATTTAAAATGTAAACAAATATTTATTTAGTTGGTTTGGATGTGTAAGTGTTTTGTTTAGATTCATGTATAATCATATACAGGAAACAATTGTTTAAATTAATATTGATTTATATTCAATTTAATCATATTGTATGAGTGAGCATTTGAGGTTATACAAAAAATTGCTTAATTTCAGTAATGAAAGACATTTTTTGAAAGTTAAGCAATAAGCGATCGGGTTCTAAGTCACTGCACATTATTAATGTCTGATTACTATCAACATTATTATCAACATTATTAGAATTACCATTTAGATCAACTATTATTTGAAAACAGATTTTTAAGACATTTCAATTTTTTATCTTTATTTTCATTAATTAGTAAAAAGCGCATATATCCTTAATCTTTATTTTTATACGTTATAAATGTGGACAATAGATTGACACACACATTAAAAAGTTTAAATAAAGTTTAAATAATATTTAATAAACCCAGGGATAATGTTAATTAAATATTAAAGATCATAATTTTAAATATCAAATATTAAAGATTTTAACTACATATTTTATTTGAATACTAAAATAATCTAAATATGATATTTTTGAGTATGTTTTATATATAATCCGTAATCAGAGTTTTAAAGTAGAGGTTTCACTTTAAGAATTTTGGCGGGCAGTTTTAACTGCTTCCTATATAAGTAAGAGTTCAATATTAGATGGATATTTGTCAGTTTCTGAATAAGTTTAAACATTGATTTAAACGAAAAACGTTGGATAT
This sequence comes from Protopterus annectens, assembly GCF_019279795.1. Taxonomy (NCBI): domain Eukaryota; kingdom Metazoa; phylum Chordata; order Ceratodontiformes; family Protopteridae; genus Protopterus; species Protopterus annectens. Next base: position 1,130,236,843 of record NC_056731.1, on the reverse strand, counting down.
AGATTAACGTTTAAAGTTCAAATAAAGAGTGGCGAGCTTTGTTGCCTAAGCGGAACTGTTTCGTTATTTTTCATCGGTTTGGAGATTTTTGTTTGTTTTGACCTCAGATCAAGTTTGCCCCTAAAACAGCAACTGCTAAAGATAGATCAATATCAAAGACCATCTCTGAAGACAACAAATGTGAACAATCAAAGGTCAGGGGGAAGGAAGGGGGGACGGTTGCTGACAAATGAAGTTCATCTACTCCGATGGAACGTTATGGTGAGTACATAACTTCTTAATCTGAAGTAGCTAACTTCATTTGTGTAGCAACCTATGGGACAGAGTCCCCAGCTACCTAAACCTTGGGCGGCCATCATGGAAGGATGTTCCGGAGCACTGCAGAGCCAAAGGATGCTCTCCCTCTGGAGATAATATCCAGTTTTTAATGGTTGATAAAGGTATGAGATGAGGCCCAAGTGGCAGCCGAACAAATATCATCTAAGGATACCCTGGATCTAAAGGCAGCAGAGGTGGACATTGATCGGGTCGAGTGGGCACGGACTCCCTGAGGTGCCGGCCTACCAGAACTTTCATAAGCCAAAAGAATACATTGCGAGATCCATCGAGACAATGTGACTTTAGATACCGATTTACCCAAATTCATTTTGGCAAAGGAGACTAACAACTGGTCTGATTGCCTGTGACCAGATGTCCTGTGAATATAAAATCGAAGTTGTCTATGCACATCCAAAAGGTGTAGTTTGTATTCCCCATTGTTCTGATAACTGGGAAAGAAAACTGGCAGGTTAATGGACTGATTGATATTTGACTCTGAAGCAACCTTAGGGAGAAAAGAGGGATTGGTCCTGAGGTAATCTCTGTCCTTGTGAAAGGTTAGATACGGGGGTTTCACACAAAGAGCTTGAATTTCAGAAACTCTTCTATCCGAAGTGATGGCGACGAGAAAGGCCGTCTTCCAAGACAAATACTTGAGATAGACTGAACCTGCGGGCTCAAAGGGGGAAGCTGCCAAGGCCTGAAGCACTAATGTCAAATCCCACGGAGGTGCCACTTCCTTTACCGGAGGTCTAAGCAGGAAGGTGCCCTTCAGAAAGGTCTTGCACAGTTTTGAAGTGATCAAAGGAAGCAGATCATGTCCGACATGGTAGTGAGAGATAGCTGCTAGTTGAACCTTGGCGGTGGAACAGCTAGCCCCCTGGTGAAGCAGTCCTGATAAGAAGTCTAACACAGCATGTAAGGGAGCTATGAAGGGATCCAAGTTTTAACGTTCCGCCCAAATCGAGAAATTTTTCCATTTGCTACTGTAAATCTTCTTAATAGAAGGCTTGTGGGCTGCTACTAGAATGGCTTTGACTGGGGAAGAGAATGCCGGGAGTCCTAGCTACGAGTGGAACTGGAGCAGCCAAGCTGTGAGCTTGAGACTGACCAGGTTCGGGGTTGGGAGACCCAGAGGGTGGGAAATCAGATCCGTGAGGGGATCAAGAATCCAAGGAGAATTCACCAGATGAGACCAAAGGTAAGGAAGCCAGGTTTGATGAGGCCAGAATGGGGCAATGAGGATGATTCTGCTCCCCAACCGACTGGCTTTCTGTAGAAACTTTAGCATCAAGGGAAGAGGTGGATAAGCATAAAGCAGATCGGGAGGCCAAGCATGCACCAGAGGGCCTCTTGGGGAGTCTCCGACTTGGGGAATTAAAGCGAAATAGCTGTTGCATTTGGTGTTTGAAGGAGAGGCGAAAAGATCGCAACAGGACTGCCCCCACTTAGCAAAAATCTGATTTGCTACCTGCGGATTGAGAGACCACTTGTAAGGGGAAAGGATGGTGCGACTGAGTCTGTCCGCCAGGATGTTGGACCATCCCAGAATGTGCGTTGCAATGAGAAAACGGTTGGTGGAGATCGCCCATTCCCACACTCTCATGGCCTCTCGACAAAGTGGGTAAGACCTGGTTCCCCCCGGTTTGTTGATGTACCAGACAACCGCCATGTTGTCGGTCTGGATTGCAATCATCCCTACAGGAAGAAGGTCCTGAAGTGCTTGCAACACTAACAGCACTGCCCTCATCTCTAGGACATTGATATGCAAAGAGGTCTCAGTGTTGTTCCACTTGCCTTGACAGTCCTGCCCGAAGAGTGCCCCCCCCACCCGAGGCGAGAGGCGTCCGTGGTCACAGTGGCAAGGGGAGGGGCCATCGAGAAGGGGCATCCCATGTGGAGGTCCAGAGATTGTAGCCACCATACGAGAGCCCTCTTGCAAGCCCTGCTGAGGGGAATGGGATAACTCTGAGGGTAGTGACAAAAAGACCACTGGACTTGGATGGTCAATTGCAAGACCCTCATGTTCAGACGTGCCATTGGCAGTAAGTTGCTTGCCGCTGCCATTGAGCCTAGAGCCCACAGGACCAATTCCGCAGGAGGAGCTGAAGATAGAAGGATGGCCCGCACATGAAGCCTCAGGGTTCTAAGTCGTTCTGGGGTTAAGAAAGCTACCAGATTGATTGTGCTTAACCTGGCCCCGATAAAATCTATGACCCGAGTCGGGGTGAGAGAAGATTTGTCCATATTTATTGTGATCCCTAGCCAGGGAGCAATGCGAAGAAAATAGTTCCTGGCTGTGCAGAGTAGATGCCTTGTCGGGGCGGTCAGGAGCCAGTCGTCCAGGTACAGAAAAATCTGAATTCCCTGGAGCCTCAGGTGGGCCACTGTCACTGCTAACACTTTGGTGAACATCCTGGGGGCTGAGGTGAGACCAAAGGGGAGAGCCCTGAATTGGTAATGACTGGCCCCTAGCCGGAAGCGGAGAAACCACTTGGATCGTCTGTCCATGAGAATATGGTAGTATGCATCCTTGAGGTCTATAGAGCACATCCAATCGTTCTCCCGTAAAAGGAGGAGAATGGATTGAAGAGTGATCATCCGGAACTTCTCTTTGGTTACTGACAGGTTCAAGAGGGAGAGATCGAGGATTGGCCTTAAGGCCCCCTTCTTTTTTGGCACCAAAAAGAACCTTGAGTAATAACTCAATCCGAGCTGGTCTGGGGGGACATGTTGGATGGCTCTTTTTTTTCTAAGAGCTGCTGAATTTCCGCAGCTGCGGCCTCCCTCTGATCGGGTGGGATATCGGGGAGGTGCTTGGGGAAGAGAAGGGGGGTAAGAGAAAGGAATCTGGTAACCTCTGGATATGATGCGAAGCACCCAGCAGTCTGCTGTGATGGACTCCCAAGCTGCCAGGTGCCTCGAGAAACATCCGACTGCCTCCAGAGTGGAGCAGTCAGGCAGCCCCTCAGGGCTGCTGCGTGGGCCGGTCAGAGAAGGGTTCTCTGGACCCAAAGTTCTTCAGGCCCCCTCTGCCTCTAGGGCGGCGTCCTCCCTGTCCTCCTCTGCCACGGAAGGACTGGGGATCCGGAGCGGACTGGGACTGTTGCGACTTCCGGAACCACATCATCTTCTGTCCCTTTTGATTCCTGGAGAAGGACCTCTGGGGAGCAGAGAAGCGGACTCCGGCAGACAACGTCTTCCCGTCCTTTTCGCTCTGGACCAAGGTGTCGCGAACAGCCTTCCCAAATAGGGTAGGACCATCAAAAGGGGCATTTGCGAACGACGCCTTAAAGGGTTCCGAGAAATCACAATGCCGGAGCCAGGCCTGACGCCTCATGACGAGGCCTGCTCCGCTGGCTCTAGCGGCCTCCTCTGTGGCATGGGATAGTAGCCGCATAGAGGTATTGGAAATGGACCTAAGAGTGGCCATATGGGTGGAGTACAGCTGTTTGTCCTCCGCCGACATGGACTCCGGGGGCGATGCAGCATATTCCTTAATGAGATCCCGCTGCAGTCAAATAACGTGTGCCATATAGTTCAGAGACCTAACCGAGAAGGACGCTGAACTAAACACCCACTTCCCTAAGCGGTCCAGCGATCGGGACTCCTTGCCTGGGGGTGGACCAAGGGGCTCTCGAGCTAGTTCCCTCTTAGTGGCTGCCGCCACCAACATGGCATCTTCCGGGGGACCCTTGCTCCAATGGGGCTTATCCACAGGTGGACTGAGGATCCTGTCAGGGCGTTTCGGGACTGGATCCACAGTGTCCGGCTCCTTCCACGCCCTGGTGGTAATCTGGTCCACAAGGGGGTCAGCCGGAGGGGACACCCAAGAGGTAGAAGGGCCTGCTTCATACGCCTCTAGGAACACTGACTCGTCCGAGATTGGCTTTGGGGTAGACCACCCGCCTCTGATCCTGAGCATTTCCATGATGTCTCCAAAGGAGACATCCTCGGGGGGTGACCTTGGTGAGCCTTCCCCTTCCTCCAAATCCGTGTCTTCATTCAAGGACTCAAGGGGAGTCCACGTGCCTCCTCTTGCACTTCCACTTTGTTAGGGATCTCCTCGGGGGGGGGGTGCTGTCCGAGGAGGCCTCACCAGCAATATCCTGTTCTAGGGGAATGACCTGGGACATTGAAGCAGGCTGTCCCTGGGGCCTTGTGATGGAAGTCGGACCCAACAGAGGAGTGCGGGGTGGAGCCATGGCAAGGACCGGGGGCCTGGAAGCAGTCGACAGAGCCCTCTCCACCATGTTGAACGCTGAGGGAGAGCCGCTGTCTCTGGAATCCGAGAGCAGACCCTCACTCGGATCCGACAGGCGGACCGGGGCCTGTGCCGAAGCGATCGGATCCGATGGACCAGTATGCTCCGACCTGGATGGCGCCGAAGTTATACTGAAACCCTCGGATCCAAAGCTCAGCCCTTGGCTCAGAGAGCTTGGATCCGTCAAAAACGGACCCGACAGGCTCGAGGGAAGTCTCGGTGCCAAAGTACCCGAGACTGTAGGCACCGACCCACCCCTGGTTCCAAGGATGCATGGCTCCGAAAGCTCCGAACCCGGGAAGCAGGACGGAGAAAGAGCTATTGGGGCAAAGAAAGGGGTCGAGCTCCCCCTCGGAGGGGGGGAGGCAGGAGCACTCCCATCTGCAGTTGGGCCTGGAGGTACCTTCACATCATCCGGTCCAAATCTGCATCAGAAAGGCTGCGAGTGGATCTCGACGAGGCCACCGAGGCGGGACTGGAGTGCCACCTCGATGACCTCAAAGGAGATCGGGTCTCCTCCTCCTCAGGACCCGGTGAAAAACATGGAGACTGGATCTGAGAGGGAGGAGACGACCGCTTAGCTGGGGGGGCCGACGCAGAGGCCTCGGCCCTCCGCTTGTGATGCTTCTCCCTCGTTTTGTCTTTCCTGGCCTCCCTCTCCTCCGGGCCTACAGCGGGAGGTTTAGTCCCGGCTGGGGGGAGAGAGGCAGGAGTGGCCGCGGTGGAAGCTATGGTAGGACCTGAGGCCGATGCCGAATCCGGGGGCAAGAGACCCGCCAGGATCAACTTGGATCTCCGGTCCTTAACTGCCCTGGGGTTGAACGCCGCACAGATGGAACACCCAGAGGAAAGGTGTTCAACCCCAAGGCACAGAACACACCGAGTGTGGCCATCAGCCGGTGAAAGCTTATTGCCACACTCGGTGCATTTGGAAAAGATTGGTTTTGGGGCCTCAGACATTTTAAGCTATGGAGGACACACTTGTTAGGCCCCAACACACGCACACAGACCCTGACGAACCAGCGAGGGAGAGGGAGGGAAAATTATAACTAAAGTAGAGTTAACACTAGGGTTTACATACCAAAGGGATCTAAACACACCACACTCACACTAAAGGGATAGAAAAGAATAACATTTTTTATTTTTTCTCACAAAGTAACGACCAATCCTGGAGCTCGAAAACCCAGCTGCTGACGACAAGCACGGCAAACTAGATCTGAGGTCAGCCAGGGTTGGCAGGGGTTTATGGGTATGGAGAGGAGCTAGGAGCTCGACCTAAGCTGTTGAAAACTGCCGGCTCGGATCCGATACCCATAGGTTGCTACACAAATGAAGTTAGCTACTTCAGATCTATTGTACAATGCTTTTCTTCTATTTTCTGTTACTCCCACCTTGGTAGATCTGTTAGGCAAGGTTAAGGCTTATTTGTCGAACGCCTTATCCTCTTTGAGGGACTCTAGAAGCTTGTTAGGGGCAGCAACCTGGTCTTCTGTTTATATCTTTATAAAGCATTTAAAACTGCATTCCTTTTCAAGGCCCAGAGAGTTTTTACTAGGATTGTTCTCCAAGGGCTCCTGGATCCTTATCCTTCCACATCTCGGCTAAGGTGAGCTTTTGGAATCTACCTATAAATTACATTGAGGCAGTGTGAAAGATGAACATAGTACAGTTGTTTGTCTTACTTTTCTGCAACTAATGTTCAAATTCTTCAACTGCCCACAATCCCCCAGATTGTGCATAGTTGGTGTGTGTTTTTACCTCTTTGATTCAGTTGTTGGATTTGGTTTTAATGTGGTATTGTGATTGGCTGAATTTTTTATCTTGCTAGGTGATTCTGACTTCAGGCACTTTTCTCTCCTCCTTTCTGGAACTTAAAAAGCTTGAATACACACTTGTGACAGCTGAAGGCTTCCCTCTCGGGATGTGCTCAGTCAGCTGTTATAGGAGGAGAGAGAGAGGGAAGTCCTAGCTTTTAAAAGCTGGCCAGTTGTGAGTTGCCTTGGCAGATAACCTAAAATGCCACTGAGGCAGAGTGGCAGTGAGGAAGTTGAACATGTACTTTTACAGGAAAGAAGGACAACTGTACTTTCCTCTTCAGTCACCCCAACAAGCCCTAGTTCTTGGTGACACTGGAGGTTGCCTACTGACTCTTCTTCAGAGAAGATTGTCCAAAGAGCCTTTCTGGCCATGCAGAAGTCTTATTTATTTATTGACATTTGTTTACCAGAGTAGTGCACTGGACCGTTAAGAGCTCATTTTCAGTGGAGGTCCGGGGAGAGAAGCTCCACAAAAACCTGAACAATATGATAATTTTCACAAAGTATATGTACATAGAGAAAGTGAAAGTAAAACAGAAGTTGTCAGGTGCAGCTAAATACAAACTTAACTTGCAGAGTAAGAGAAAATGGCTAACATTACATAAACTTACTGCCAAAAAGTTGTTAGATTATCACCAGATATTTAGTAGTTAATGGTCAGTGAAATAAGAATATCATTCATAAAATAAAGGCAGTCAGGTTTTAAAGGGTGGAAGCTTGTTACAAAGGCAGTTCCAGGTGGAAAAGAAGTATCCTCATAAAGAAGTTTTAAATGAAGCATGATTCTGATTGGTTCTAATTAATAATGGTAGGGCATTCCCAGATCTGGCTACAGCATACGAGTGAAGAAGTTGGCCGGCAGGTATGTTTGGCTTGTGGACTTGCAAGAGGTGTTGATTTTCTGATGTGGTTTTGGGATGGTAGAAACTAAATAGTGAATCAAAAAGGTTTATATGTTATTTTGTGCACAATTGTTAATTACAAGTAGCAGTTGCTTGGGGCACACCTGACACTGGCTTCTTCTTCCAGGGAAGCTAATAGGATTTTACATCCCTCCAGAGATCTGGCTTGTCTTTTAGGGACTTCAAACCCAACACATTGAACTTTGCAGTAGCTCTTAAAAGGACTCGTACCTTTCAGATTCCTGTGGATCATCTGTCTGGTACTCTTGGGTCAGTGACTTTTTGAGGAAGTGCATTTAAATGTCTTTCTCCTTTGTGTTCATGGCAGTTTTCTTTGTAAGCTACGTAGCAGAGTTTCCAGTGACATCACTGATGAGATGGCCTCCACCTTCTCTCAGCCAGTTGAAGAACTTACCAGAAAGTTACTACTGTCCAAAGTTTACCATGATTTCCATCATGGCCACCTTGATTCTATGAGTTGCTTTTAATATGGCAGAGCACAGTGCAAGTGCGGCAGGTATCTGCAACACGGTCACACCAGCCTCTGCCTTATCAACTCCACCAAGGACTTTAATATAACTGTTATAAATGTGTCCTTTGGTTCAAGCCCATGTTGAGAGCCTGTAAAAGCCATAGGTTGCCTTGTTGGAGGTTGATGTCGTTTTGCTCCCCCGGCACATTTTTCTATGACTCTGATTAAGCACTAATTTCCAAACTAGCAGCTATAACAGATTCTCATTTGGTATCGGCTGTCTGATGTTTTAAGGTTTGGGGTCTCACGGTAGCAGGCATTCTTATTGTCTTTGACCTGTTATACATGAGAGATGTAAAGTAGACCCTTGTTTCAGCAGACTCTCTGGAGCTTGAGATTCCTGTTTGCCTGGTGTGTAAGAGGCACCAGGTACAGTGGTTTGATATCTGCAACGTTTTTCTTTGGGCTGTTCATTCCACCTCACCCCAGGGTCAGTTCATCATCATGGATGCATTAGCTTTGGGGTGAGTTACCAGAGTATTTGTCAATTCATATCGGTACACTGGAGATGAGGGCAGTGCTTTCAACACCCAAAGCTTTTTCTATCCAGACATGTAACATAGCCATTGTATGGTATGTTGACAAGAGAAAGTCAAATATTATCCATTTGATAGGAGGCTAGGAGAGTTTAGGTATAGGCTGTGAACACTGATCACTTCCTTATAACAGTCCATATTCCCAGGAAGTCTAATCCATTAATGAACAGGTTGAGCATGTGCCTGCCAATATTTTTTAAATGGTCCCTCTGTTCTGGAACATGAAGGATTTTCTCCAGGAGAGAACTGTAGATGTTCATCGTGTTTCACTGTTGCAGTCATTACACTTGGGTTATCCTGCTGGCAGGCGACCAGAGTTCCATAGTCTTGGTCCGGCGTCGGTTGCTGTCGCCTTTTCCCTGACGTCACTGTGCCAGGGGTATAAAAGTTGCAACCAACGCCATTTTCTTCAGTCTTTCTTGCCGTGCGGTGCCTGAAGCAAAAGCAGTTCGCAAGTGCCGGTCGGCCGACTCCTCTGAGATTTTCAAGAACCGAAGTCTTCAATAAAGCTAAGTACCCCATTGGGGAAACTTTTTTTTGCTCCAGACCGATATCAGTAAAAGTTAATAATTGTATTTCTTGTGGGAAGCAAATACCTCATAAGGACTTTCACTCTTACTGCATTCCTTGCCTAGGCCCTGACCACGACGTTACTAGTTGTCAGTTTTGTGCTAGATTCAATAAACGCACTATTAAACTTCGGTTTGATTTTGCCTTACATTATTTTGGATGGCAATTTAATTATATAATGCCATTGGAACAACCGACGACCGGAATGTATAAAAAATGCAAAGACAGAAAAAGACAGGCATCCGAGGTCCAAAACTGATGATGAAGCCTCTTCTAGGCCAGTCGCCGGTTCTCAGTGAGGTGCTTTTGCAGCCCCTGACACCCACTACCTCAGAGCCACAGGCCATAACCAACAGCCACGTGGAGACCCCGAGGCCTGTGGAAACTCAAGGTATTGGGCCTGCAGAAACTATACCCTCAGATGGGTTCGGAGCCGCTGAGCAGGCACCGGCTTCTGAGGGTGTTTTCAGACCTTCACAGCTTACAATTAAGGCTACTACAGCAGCAAAGGCAAAGTCCAAAACACCATTAAAGACAAGGAAACAAGTGCAGCATTCTCCTGAACAGTCATCCATGCCAAAGAAACAAATGCTTAAAATGGCCGAATACCTTATTACTTTAATCGTGGGATCCCACCCCCCTACTGACAAAAGGCCTAGGCAAGACACTGATTATGATTCCTCTGATCAGGTTTCCATTTCCTCTGATGATTCTTCTGATCAGGGCTTTTCTCTCCCTCCATATGAGGACTCTGATGCTGAAGAGTCCATTCCTTCAGCCTCACCGCCTGAGGATTATTCTTTTGGGGAAACCCTGCACACCATGAGGGAGCATTTCCATTGGGAGAGCCAGGATTACTCGGAATCCAAGAAAAGGCTCAGAGATTTCCTTTTATTGCCTCAGCACAGGCCCCTGGCTATCCCCCCCTGTGCTTGATATTGTAGATGTTTTTTCTGAATCCAGTCTGTCTCCAGATTCTTTACCCCCTGCACCAGTAAAGCCAGACAGGTACTACAGGGTCCCTGACTCTCATAAATTTCTCTACAAAAACCCAGCTGCAGACCCAGAAACAATTTCTCAGGGTTCTAAGGGGGTTAAAGCTTCCACTGCCAAAAATCAGTCCCCTCAGATAGGGATTCCAGAGTTCTGGACAGATGGGGAAAAAAAGTTTACACTTCTGCTACTTTAGCTGTAAGAGCTTTAGTTTCACATGCTTAAATATCAACAGTATCTCACGTCATTGAAAAATAAAAAATAAAAGGCAGCTGTTGCAAGACAAAAGCGACGCTTGGTAGATGGTAAACCCTTTATAAGCAGAAAACTCCAAATCAAAGCAAATGTCTCTCCATTGTCTTGAAGAATAAATGTAATAAATCCAAAAATGATAAACAAGGAGAGGCAACCAGTCGGCTCACTAAAATAATCCAGTCTTAGTTGTAAACGTAAATAATTCATTTATTGTGTACACAGGTAAGCGCTTACCTGTGTACACAATAAACAAATTATTTACGTTTACAACTCAGACTGGATTATTTTAGTGAGCCGACTGGTTGCCTCTCCTTGTTTATCGTTTTTGGATTTATTACATTTATTCTTCAAGACAATGGAGAGACATTTGCTTTGATTTGGAGTTTTCTGCTTATAAAGGGTTTACCATCTACCAAGTGTCGCTTTTGTCTTGCAACAGCTGCCTTTTATTTTTCATTGTTTGTAAGACTCTACCTGTTTTCCTTGTTTATCTCATGTCATTGTTAAAGCAGAAAATTGTTACAAATATAGAAAGTCCTGACAGGATTTATTGCATGCAGTTGAACAAGTGGGAAAGCATACTCTGCAATGTGGTTTTGATTCATTAGAGGCTTCTTGTAGAGCCGCAGTTACAGGCTCAGTTATTCGAAGACATGCTTAGTTTTAAGAACAAAGTTTACCTGACTATGTTAAAGTGAAATTGTTGGATGCTCCACTACAGCATGATTCTTTGTTTGGTGTTAAGGCAGAAGAGGTGTTGAAGAAAATGGAGGATAAAGCAAAGTCAATGCAAACTGTGAAAGATTTCTTACAGGTTCAACCACCTAGATTTAGCAGAAACTGGCCTTCAAAAAATTGGTCCTTTCCAGTGTCAGACAGGCCACAAAGAAGGCAGATACAGATGCCCAAGAGGCAGATCTCAGCCCCAAGGCTCCTACAGACCCAAACAATGGAGTGCTACAGCCCCCAAAGGAGGAGAAGGCAAATCACAACCTTATAGGAAACAGTCACAATGACTTCCCTCTTCAAATGGCAAGCTCTTACCAGTTGACAGCAACCCCTAGGGGGAAAGCTAGCACTTTTTTTCAAAAAATTGGCACATGATCACCCAAGACCAATGGGTGTTGAATATAGTTTCTCAAGGGTACAAGTTCCACTTCCACACGCTTCCAAAACCAAAAGGTATGCCAAACCTGCCACAAAACCAATGGGCAGAGGCACAAAAACAGATTGCTGCTCTTATGGATATAGGAGCTATTTAAAAAGCTCCACAAGAAGAACAGGGCCAAGGATTTTACTCACGCCTGTTCCTAGTACCCAGAAAGGACAAAGCATAAAGGCCAATACTGGACCTGTCAATCCTAAATACTTTCCTGGATGTTCCAAAATTCAAAATGTTAACACTACAACAACTCCTGCCCATGCTGGGCAAAGAGGCATGGCTAGTTACTTTGGATCTCAAAGAGGCATACCTGCACGTCCCAATCAGACAATCGTGCAGAAGATACCTCAGATTTATAGCAGGCTTAATGCATTATCAATTCTCTGCACTGCCCTTTGGCTTATCTACTGTGCCCAGGGTCTTCACAAAATGCCTGGCTCCAGTAATTGCATTTTGCAGATAAAAAGGAATTCAAATATATCCCTACTTGGATGACTGCCTTATACAAGCAGAGAGCAAGGGCATTCTTCTAAAGCACCTGGCGTTTGTAAAAAGATTGCTAATTTGCCTAGGGTACACAGTAAACGAAAAGAAATCAAAACTAGTGCCCTTTCAAGAGATAATATTCCTGGGTGCAAGCTTAAATACAACTGCCCAGATGGCTTATCTCACGCCAGACAAACAAAGGCAACTGACACATTACTTTCAAATGATGGCAACAAAGACCCAGCTCCCTGCAAGAAAAATTCTGCTGGCCCTGGGTTTCATGGCTTCTTGCATTCTACTAATTCCATATGCCAAACTGCATATGAAGAAACTACAATGGTATCTAAAAAGTGTTTGGACTCAGCATTGTCACAGCCTAGAGACAGTCATAACCTTGAATGTTAAGTTGTCTATCTCGCCTTCATTCTTGCTGGATGGGTTCGGAGCCGACCTCGGCTCCGACTCGGCCACTCTAAAAGCTCGGGAGTTGGTTCCACCGGCTCGAGGCTCCCCTTATATCCCACAATGCTAGGCGAGAGTTACCTCAGATCTCGTTTGCCGCTACAGCTTCGAGGTTGGTTGCTTCTACCGGTTCCTGGTGAGTGTTAAACTTTTTCTTGTAAAAGTTATTCTTTTAAACCCCTTTTAAGTTAAATTTCTCTTAGTTAGTGTAGATTACAAAACTTTATCCCCGACCCTAAAAATTTTTCCGTTTCTTTACCAAAGAACCTTTGGTTCTTCCTTTGGGCCCTTAGGCCTTCCCTTCCCTAGTGGAGTGTTTGTGTTTCTTGTAGTTTACTTTAATTTTAGTGTACTTTAAATTCTAGTATCACTACTAAAATTATTATTTTTTCCTGACAGGGTATAACTTGTGTGTTTGGTGTGTGTTTGTGTACACCTGTCAGTTAGGGAAATGTCTAAAGAAGCAAAGGTCTCCGGATTCAAGAAGTGTGATGCGTGCTGTCAGAAAATGTCTCTGACAGACGCTCACACTTCTTGTGTCTATTGTCTGGGGCCTTTGCACCTGCAGGACTCCTGTGCTGTGTGCCATGGCTTCAGCCCCAGGGTCCTGCAGGAAAGAAAAAACAAATTAATTCTCAGAGGCTTACTGAAGCCAGAGGATTCCCTGTCAGTTTCAACAGGGAAGCCCTCTAAGGCATCGAGGTCTTCGGCTTCTGAGCCGAGACCTCAGGTTGCTCAACCTTTGCCTTTATCGGCTCCGGCTGGAGCCGATAAGTCTCAGTCCACAGTTTCTGTGGCTCCCTCGGCTCGGCTGGAGCCGAGGTTATTGAGGTACCCGTGTCGGCTCCGACCAGACCTTCGGAGCCGACAACTAGAAAGAGGTCTAGGTCACCATCTCTTGGCTCCGTTCATTCGGCTCCAGGATCTCCTGCTGTCTGAACGGAGCCAAAGGTCTCATTCCTCTAGGTCATCGAGGCTGTCCGATCATGACCTTCAGAGGGTAGTGAGTCGACTACTTAAGTCCGAGGCACTAGCCCAGATGCTTCAGAGCCCGACTCATCAGTCGGTGCCTGCCCCGGTCCATCAACTTTTTCCTCCTTCGACTCTTTTGAGTTCGAGCCGGGTCGCCGGAACCGAGACTGTGATTACCGAGCCGAGACAATTGTCTTCGCCCGTCTGCCGGCTCCGTTCTTCTTTGGAAGAATCTCGGCGCCGGACTTCCCTCGTCGGCTCCGAGGGGTGAGTGGCATCGGACCCTTGTCCGACCCCCCTCTCGGGCTTCGGCGCTGGTGAGTTCGGCTCCGACATCGGCCTCGGAGCCATCACTGTCGGTGCCGAGGGGTTGTTAGCTCCTCGAGCGGGACCTCTGGCTCTGCCTGACAGGGGTGCATTCGAGGTCATGCGGAGTGTGTTAGAGCCTGGCTCTACTCCACAGTCGGCTCCGTCCGCCCCTCCCTCTATGCTGCCTCAGGGTAAGTCGACTCACTCCCTCATCCCGGACCGCAGAGAGCCAGCTCCTCAGGAGCCCCCTGTGGGGATTTCATCCTCTTCCGAGGCCTCTCCTGATTTGGCAGAAGAGCCCCTCGGAAGAGGGAGGGCAAAAGGAAACACATTTACCCCCCCGAGTCTATCACCCCAAACACAAAACTGGATGATTCTGAGGGGTCCCCGTTCCCCTTCTGAAGATGTCTCATTTGCAGACATTCTGGAGATCCTGAAACAGAGGGGAAATTGGTCAGCCCTCAACCCTTCGGAGGACGAATCTGTGTATCTTGAGGCGTTTGGCTCTCGTCCTTCCACCTCCTGGGTGTCCCCCTTGACCCCTCATGCAGGTGGTTGCTAAGAAGGCATGGACGGCTCCTGATTCAGTGGACCCCACTCCCAGGAGACCCTCTAAGTTCATCACAGCTCCATCAGACAAGCAATTTTTATCAGGAGTTTCTGTGGATGCTATGGTGGTAGCTGCTGCCACAAAGAAGGAACTGGCTGATCCTTCAGTGCCTGTCCATCCACCTAACAAGGAATCTAGGTCCATGGATAGGTACGGGAAGCGGATGTTTTCCTCAGCGACATTTACCATGCGTTCGCTGAACTACCTGTGCCATTTCACTCGTCTTCAAAGGGACTTGATCAAGGAAGCAAGTGAAATGTTAAAGGATCCTACAGCTGCGGGTTTCAAGAAAAATGAACACGCAGCTGGCTACCCTTAATTCCATATCTAACTCCTCCATGCCTCCTCTCTTATGCGGCCGATGGAGCGAGCAGAGCCGCAGGGACAGGTGTAGCCTTACGTAGGCACGCCTGGATGCAGCTATGCAATTTTGCGGACCCTTTCAAGACGTCTTTCACGAACTCCCTTTGATGGATCATCTCTTTTGGTCCTCAAGTGAAAGAAACCCTGACTAGGTGCGAGACTGATGGCAAGACCCTTTCTGCCGCCGGAGTCCGTTTACTCCTTCTAGGCCTTACCCCAAAGGCCAGGAGGGTGGGAAGATGTGGTTCCGAAAACAATCTCAAGTGACTTCCCCTGACCAACAGAGTCGTTTTCCTACCAAAGGCAGAGGTGGGAATAACAATGGTAGACGTCGCCCTAGGGGCAGGGGGGGTCCGCAGAACCAGGGCAAACGGGAAGCCTTTCCTGACAAGCCCTTTCAGCATCCCTGAGGTGTTGCCCGACTGCCCATCTTCGGAGGCAGTCGGGGGAAGATTGTCACTGCACCCAGAAGCCTGGCTATCCCTGACTCAAGACAAATGGGTGCAGTCCATCATTTCCGAAGGCTATTCTATCCCCTTTCTTCGTTTTCCAAATCAGTCAAAAAAATCCCTTCCAGATGTTCCACCCGCTCAAAGGGATATAGCAGCTTTGGAAATTTCAAAACTGCTTGCAAAAAGAGCAATTCAGTCAGTGCCAGCAGACCAACAAGGATCCGGAATCTACTCAAGGTTCTTTTTAGTTCCAAAGAAAACAGGGGACTGGAGACCGATTTTGGATCTCAGTGTCTTGAACAAATCAGTCAAGAAAACAAGATTTCGGATAGTCACGCTGCAATCCATTCTTCCCCTTTTGGGCAAAGGAAACTGGATGTGCTCTATAGACCTTCGGGATGCGTACTATCACATAAAAATGAACAGACGCTCCAGAAGATTCCTCCGCTTCAGGCTGGGAACCAGTCATTTTCAGTTCAGGGCCCTGCCCTTTGGTCTCACCACTGCCCCCCGGGTGTTTACCAAATGCATGGCAGTGGTAGCTTCTCACCTGAGACGACAAGGATTCCAGGTGTTTCCATATTTGGACGACTGGCTTCTCACAGCTCCCACCAAGCATCTCCTTCTGATGGCCAGAGATTATACTTTTCACGTTTGTCAAAAACTGGGTATTTCTATAAATTGCGAAAAGTCTGTTTTGTCGCCTTGTCGTACTATTACCTACATAGGCGTAAATTTAGATACTATAAACATGTCTGCAAGGCTAACGAACCAAAGGATATCAGACATTCACAAATTGGTGTCACTTCTTCTCAACAACAACAGAGTCAAAGCCAGGTTAGTTCTAAAGGTGTTGGGAATCATGGCAGCGCCATACCTCTCCTTCCATTGGCCAGATACCACATGCGGATCCTTCAGTGGATGCTTTTACTCAATGGTCATACCAGGAACTTCCAATGTCTCACACCATTATGATCACGCAAGCGTGCAAAAAGCATCTCATGTGGTGGATGTCTTCCCCCCAGCTCCTGTCGGGAAGACCATTTGTTCTACCTCCTCCGGTTGCTACTCTGACAACGGATGCCTCCCTGATCGGGTGGGGGGGGGCATTATCAGGGCAGGACAGTCCAGGGCACATGGCAACCAAACGAATGCCACTTGCACATAAATGTTCTGGAGATGAGAGCAGTGCTTTTAGCGTTGCAAGCCCTTCAAGACTCTCTTCCCTTGGGAACGATTGCAATCCAGACAGACAATATGTCTGTAGTGTGGTACATCAACAAACAAGGCGGAACCAGATCATATCCCCTGTGTCAAGAAGCACTCAGACTGTGGCAATGGGCGATTTCTTCTCAGCGTTTTCTGATAGCAACGCACATCCCCGGGAAGTCCAATCACATTGCGGACAAGTTGAGCAGAGCTATACTCATGCCTCACGAGTGGTCTCTGAAAGACTCTGTAGTGAGAGAAATCTTTCTCAAGTGGGGTCAGCCTTGCTGCGATCTTTTTGCTACTCCCCAAAACAGCAAGTGCAGAGAATATTTCACTCTATTCCCTTTACCAGGCCAACCCAGCAGGGACGCTCTAGTCCAAGTTTGGCCCGGGACTTCTGTATGCATTTCCTCCTTTCCCACTGATCTCTCAAGTAATACAGAAAGCTATCGCTCAGAAGGCCTCATTGATCCTCATTGCTCCTTACTGGCCTCGACAAGTGTGGTTCCCCTTTCTACATCAATTTCTTTGAGCGACCGTGGAATCTGGACCTAGTTCCAGATCTTTTGATCCACCAGTCGGGTCAGTTTCATCGCTCCCTCCCCTCTCTGAACCTCACTGCTTGGTTCCTCCAATTCCAACCGTAGCCAGACTTCCTCAATTATCTCACTCTGTTAGAGATATATTGATAGCTTCCCATAAATCTTCCACTCGAAAGATTTATTTGAGTAAGTGGAAACGCTTCTCATATTGGGCACAAGGAAAGGACATAGATCCTTTCACCGCTTCCATCCAACTAGTCCTTGATTTTTAGCTGAACTCTTCCATGCAGGTTCATCTCCATCTACTCTTAAGGTTCAATTGGCAGCTATTTCTAACTTTCATGTGGGTATTTCTGAATCTGCCTTAATGTCCCACAAACTTTGCAAAGCCTTTTTGAAAGGAGTTTTTCTTCTCAGACCTCCTATAAGAAATCCTCCTTCTCCTTGGGACCTAAATTTAGTTCTTGCTTCTTTGATTCTTTCCCTTTCGAACCTGCAGCTTCATGTTCCTTGAAATTATTATCATGGAAAACTCTCTTTCTGGTGGCTATTACATCAGCCAGAAGAGTTTCAGAACTCCAAGCACTCAGTTGTCGTCCTCCTTATCTTTTGTTCCATAAGGACAGAGTGTCCTTGCGAACTAACCCGTCCTTTTTGCCTAAGGTGGTTTCAACATCAAATCTAAACCAAAGCATTGACCTCCCTGTCTTTTTTCCAGAGTATTCCAATAGGTCTGAACAAAAGTTACACTGCCTGGATGTTCATCGTCAATTAAGGTACTACTTGGATAGAACAAAACAATTCAGAAAATCTGATCAGCTGTTTGTCTCCTATGCAGAAAGCAGAAAGGGACTTTCAGTTTTAAAGGTATCATTATCCAGATGGCTAACATCTTTGATTTCCCTGGTATATGAAATTAGACAACAGAAATTGCCTAATAAACCTAAAGCCCATTCCACCAGAGCTTTGGCTACTTCCTTAGCCTTCCAAGACAGACTGCCTATTGACACCATTTGTGCAGCGGCTACTTGGGCTACTCCTCACACTTTTATTTCTCATTATAAGTTGGATTTAGCTTCTAGGCATAGAGCTAACTTTGGTTCCACTGTTCTCAGGAGTCTGTTCCGTTAGGCCACCCGGGACAAGGTGCTAGGACGGTCCCATCCAGCAAGAATGAAGGCGAGATAGACAACTTAACATATAGAAGTTATGTTCTTACCATAACGTTCCATGTTAGTTGTCTTCTTCTCACGTCCCACCCTCCTTCCCCCTGGCCTGGACAGACCTAGAGGAGTTGTGATCGTGACCTCTCTTTCTACCACCTCTTTTCTTAGTCATATGCTATTTTGCATATTTCTTGGTTCAGGATGTAGGTCACCCTTCTTTCTTCCTGTTGTTAGAGGTGGACTCTGTTTTACAGTTATACTGTTACTGTTATAAGCTGGGGTTAGCTTACAAACGAGATCTGAGGTAACTCTCGCCTAGCATTGTGGGATATAAGGGGAGTCTCGAGCCGGTGGAACCAACTCTCGAGCTTTTAGAGTGGCCGAGTCGGAGCCGAGGTCGGCTCCGAACCCATCCAGCAAGAAGAAGGCGAGAAGAAGACAACTAACATGGAATGTTATGGTAAGAACATAACTTCTATTTCCCTGCCTACAGCAGTAGTTTCAATGGTGGTCCCAGGCCTGTCACCACAACAAGGGACAGCCTTTCACCTTACCTACAGCCAGGCAGACAATAACAATGGATGCATCGGATTATGCCTGGGGAGCACATATGGCAGGAAAATGTATTCAGGGCACGTGGACCAAGGAACAAATGCATCTTCACATCAATCAAAAAGAGATGCTAGCTGTACAGAATGCCCTGACGGCCTTCAAGGACCTAATACATCCAGGACAATTATTAATAAAGACAGACAATACCACAGTTATGTGGTACATAAACAAGCAAGGGGCACACATTCCTACCCCCTATGCAGACAAGTCATGACTTTGTGGAACACAGAACTGACCTACCAGGGAAATTTGCAAGCACAATTCCTGCCAGGAACAAAAAATACACTGGCAGACAAACTAAGCAGAAATCTCATGGATCCTCACGAATGGAAGCTAAATCCACAAGTGTTCAACATAACAAGGGATTGGGGATGCCCAGACATAGATCTCTTTGCTTCCCCTCACAATTGCCAATTACAGAAATTGTGCACAAGGACTTATCACTCTCAAGCATGGAAAGTGGATTGGATGCTCTATCATTCAGCTGGAAAAAAACTGACAGTCTATGCCTTCCCTCCGATGCCTCTTCTCACCAAAGTGCTTCTAAAAGTCAGACAAGAGAGGCCAAAAATTATCCTGATTGCACCAGACTGGCCATGCCAGCACTTGTCCCAGGGACCACCTTGGCCTCTACCTCAAATCCCTCATCTTCTGATACAGCAAAACAATCAGATTCTGCACAGTCAACTCAGAACCTTAAACCTGGCAGCATGGCAGATAATGGAGCCGCTCAGACTGCACCTCTCTCTAAAGCTGTTATGGATGTAATTTTGGAAGCCAGGAGGCCCAGCACTAGGAAATCTTATGCAGAAAAATGGAAGAGATTCTGTGCTTGGAACCAGGCACAAGGGCTCAACCCACTGGTCCCTAATATACCTCAGATTTTGCATCTGTTAAAATCCATGCCTCTGCCATTTCAGCTCATTACAATACGGATCCTCCTATTTTTTCACATCCTTTACTATGACAGTACCTCAGAGGGGCCAAGAATATAAGACCCCCTAGGAGAGCACCAGTACCTACTTGGGACCTCAATTTTGTTTTAGAAAAACTAACACTGCCTCCATTTGAACCAGCCAGCACAGCTGATCTAAAATACTTGTCATGGAAAACTGCTCTGCTCCTAGCAATAACATCCGCAAGAAGAGTCTCAGAGTTACAGGCATTGATGACCGTGGAACCTTTCCTCATCTTTCATCAGGACAGGATTTCTCTCGGGAAAACCCAACATTCATGCCAAAAGTGGTTTCCAATGTGGCCTTAAATCAAACCATTCATTTGGCTACTTTCTACCCAAATCCCCAGAATAAAGGGGAAAGACTTCTGCACGCTTTGGACATACACAGGCAGTTATGATTTTACTTGGACAAAACAAAAGCTTTCAGAAAAACTGAGCAACTGTTTGTAGCATATGCTGCAGGATCACAAGGAAAGCCTATCACAAAGCAGACAATCTCCAAATGGATAGGACACTGCATCCGCTTCTGTTATGCACAACATGGCAAATCTGTGCCTAAGGGCATTAGGCCTCATTCTACCAGAGTAGCAGCCACTTCAGCAGCTTTCCTCAGAGGGGTACCAACCAAAGACATTTTAGAAGCTGCAACCTGGAGCTCAGTGCACACTTACCAAGCATTACCACCTACCTCTCTACTCCAAATCCAGAGCAGGATTTGCCACTGCAGTTCTGCAGGGCTTGTTTGCCTCGCCAAACCCAATCTAGACCCAGCCACCCAACCTCAGCTTTGGGATTCTACCCAAGTGTAATGACTGCAACAGTGAAACACGATGAACATAGTACAGTTGTGTACCTACCATAAATGTAGATGTTAGTGTATTCACTGTTGCAGTCCAGGTTACCCATCCACCATCCCCCTCTTTGCTGGGACTATTTATATAATAAATAAGTTTTATATTTTATTCCTTCGTGGTGGTTTCTACCTGGTTGTTTTGCCGGATTGTTTTGTTCTTCAGACAGGAACCTTTGGATGGTGGCATTCCTTATTTATACATTATTTGCTGGGACTATTCTGTACTTCGCAGCTCTATACAACCTATGTGGTGTATTTGCTTGTAGATGAAGAAAATGTTTATAGTAATATATGCATACTTGTTTGGCATATTTTTATCTTTTCAGCCTTCCTATCTGGGGGCACCTGACATCTGGGGCAAGAAAAACTGAAGAAAATGGCGTCTGTTGCAACTTTTATACCCCTGGCGCACTGACGTCAGGGAAGAGGCGACAGCAACCGATGCTGGATCAAGACTTTGGAACTCGGGCCGACTACTGTCTCCTGCCAGCAGGATAACCCAAGTGTAATGACTGCAACAGTGAATACAAACCTCTACATTTATGGTAGGTACACAACTGTACTTTCAGCTTATTTGTATTCCTTTTGAGTGCCAAATGCATTTTTTTCTTCCTCTTTATCTCTTCACCAGTGGGATCTCCTAGGGACACTTTGTCCCATGGGGCTCCTCTACATTTCACCTCCATCTCCTGATGGTGACGGTCATCCATAGGTTTCAAGCCAAAGTCATCATTCTAGTCCTGTTTTGGTCCAGGCAGATTTGGTTTTCCTCTCCACTTCCCCATTTGATGGAGAAATCCATTACTTTCTGTAGCAAACCAAAACCCTGTTGGCCTAGTTTTCAGGCATGTCCCAGCTGACCTTCATCTTGCATCCTGGTTTCCCCGTTTCCAGTAGTTACTCATGACCCTTACCTTTTGGAAAGGGTTGTTTTCATTATTTTCAATTCTTAGAAGCCCTTTATTAGAAAAAAAATTACAAGGGCATGTTCCTTTTTTTGTGCTTGGCCTAAAGGGTTGGATCACTTTCTTTCTGGTCCTGGCCTTTTTGGATTATCTTGCTAATCTGAGTCTTGGTTGAGTTGTTACTTTGCCAAGATGCATTTGCTGTGATGCCCAGATTTCCTCAGGTCCATGCTAAATCTTTTTTGGGTTTGTTGAAAATCTATAAAGCCTTTTTGAAAGCTACTTTTTTTTCCTGATGCATTTCTGGCATGAGACATTTCCTCCCTGGGCCCCTTATTCTGCCTTGCAGAAGCATATACAGATTTCCTTTGAACAAGTGGGCCTTAATGTCATTTTCTTGGAGAGACTGTTGTAGCTTCTATGTCTTGCAGATGAATTTCTGAGTTTCATACCATGTCACCTAAGCCTCCTATCTTACCTTTCCTTAGAAATTGTAGTAACCCCCCTTCATTTATACTGTAGCTAGCCTCAAGGGTTTTGCTTCAATCAAGTAATTCATTGCCTGCCTTTTTCTCTTCATTATGCTTAATCATGCAGAACATGTTGCCTTATCTTGATGTTCCCAGGCAGGTGTGTGATGACCAAGACTGGACCAAGGCCATTTGTTTACTTTACTTTAATCCAGGTCATTATTTGAGAATGTTTGTTTTTAAGGTCTGTTTTCAAGGTGACTTTGTGTATTTTTTTTGCCATGCATCCCATGGCAAGTGTTTACTGAGTTTGCGAGACCTGTGGCTTCCTCTTCAGCCTTCTTCAGTATTGCAACAGTCATGATATCAGTATGTTTACTACTTAATCCATGTTAAACATTTTTGTGATGTATTACAGATTTCATACGGCCTTGGCCCGGTTTCGTTTGGAACTGTTGTACCCCAAGGCATTTTGACCTAGCACATTCCATCTAACAAAGTTTAAGTACTATCTTAGACTTTACTGAGCATGGTCCCATTTCTGTGATCTATGAAAATTGTGATTGTGATTTGAAAACATAATGTACTATTGTATCCTTTGTAAAGTCATCTGTCCCAGGGAATTACCACATTAACAATATGCTCCTAAGAGTTGACCAGTTGTTTGGGATTTGGGAACTTATATGGACCTGACTTTTGACCAGCATGTGCCTGTTGTTGGAAAAAAGCCCTTTTATATTTATTTATTTATTTTATTTTACATTTGTTGACCAGGATAGTCTAACTGGATTTATGTCTATTTTCAGTAGAGTCCCAGGGAGATAAGCTCCAAGAGATTACTAGACTACAAACATACAGGTACTAGTTGTTATGCAGTTAAATACTACAAATTTTAAACGGTTCAGGAATCTTCACAGTTTATACAAAAAACATGTTATAAGCATTAGACAAGATATTTTATGTACAAGACTTCATTAGTAAGTAGAAAGTAATTGTTAAATAAATGCATACTTCAAGTTTCAACAGTTCAGCAATGCTCACAGTTTAAACAATACTTGTTGCCTGCCTTAGGTAGGATGCTTTAGAATTATATGCAGAAGAATTTAACTAGGTATTTTAAATGGTCTCTGTTAGGATAAGATATGATGTTATGTGATCCTATCTCGCCTACATTCTGAATGATGGGTTCGGAGCCGATCCCTCGGCTCCGACTCGGCACGCTTATGCCAAAGAGCGAAGTCTCTTATTGGCTGAGCTTACTATATCCCAGGATGCACCACTACCAGTCCCCCAGATCTCGTTTGCCACTTCCCTGCGAAGACGTGGTCTCGAGCTGGCTGGGCTGAGTAGTTTTTATTAACTAACTTTTCTGTCAGTTTTTGCTGTTTTTTGGTCACAAAAGCTGTTTTAACGGCTATCGCTTCTTTGTGTATGCTTTGGATTGTAAAAATTGTTGTGTGTGATTGGGTTGAGTTTGTTTTCGGCCCCCCTCCATCCAGGGCCTTCCCGGACTGTCAACCTTTAAAACTTTACAGGGTCTCAAGTAAATCTACAGTTGTTTAGAGTTCCCTGTCATTTACAGGAAGTGTTTGCGTTAAGCTATAACTGTAAGCTTAGGTTTATCATCAGTAAATCTATAGTTGTTTACTTTCCTGTCAAAGTTACTAGAATTGTTTAACATCATGTCTCAAACCCCTAGGCCTTCGGGCTTTAAAAAATGTTCGAAATGTGGTTTTAAATGTCTATCACAGACGATCATTCGCTCTGTGTATATTGTCTAGGGGCAAAGCACTTGCAGGAGTCATGCAGTGTATGTCACGCTTTTTCCTCAAGGGTCCTCCAGGAGAGGAAAATAAATTGATTCTTAAGGGGTTAATTAAACCTTCCTTTGAAGAAGCCTTGGCATCCTCTCCTGCTCCGCCAAAGAAAGGGCTTCGGTTCCGACCAGTCCGTCGGATCCGACTGCCAAGAGACTTAGGCAGGCCTCTCCTTCGGCTCCAAAGACTTCGAGCCGAGGTCGAACGGTCTGCCTCGATGCCACCAGTATCGACTCCTCTGGCTTCGAGCCGATGGCTGGGGCATCGAGGCGGGTCACCTTCGCCGGCTCCGCTGCTCTCGGAGCCGACAAGGGTCGCCCTCAGACACTTCCTCCTCGGCGCCGAAGTCTACCTCGGCACCGATGGAATCTGCTGTGAGTTTTCCCTCCGCGCCGATCCGCATCGAGTCGCCTCAGAGCCGGCCACCTAGCCCTTTGGGGCCGATGGAGGGGCCTCCTCGAACCCGCTCTGTTTCCTCTCGGTCTCGAGAATGTCGGATTCTGATATAGACAGGGTGCTCCAAAGACTGTTCCAGTCCCCAGTCTTCCAAAATTTGTTTCGTTCCGACCCAGTTGGCTTCGGAGCCGATGACCTTGGCCCACCCCATTGCCATTCCTCCTCCGACTGCTTCGGCTCCGCTGAGCAGGTGCTGTTGGAGCCGGTGGAGATCTCAGGGTCGGCTCCGACCCTTACTCCAACCCGGCCTTCGGGTCCGAGTTTGGTACGGACTTCTTCGGCTGGACCCGGGGTGATGTTTCGGGACCTATGCTTTCGGTTCCGAGCCTCCCTCGGTGCTTCGGGCGGGACTTCCGTCGGCTATCACGGCTCGAGACCGGACACTCCCAGGATTCTGGGGTCCGGCTTTCAGGGCCATGAGGAGTGCCTTGGCCAAGTCCTCTTCGCCATCTCTCCGGCTTTACGGCACCTTCCCTGGGCGTGGAGACTGGGTCTTTGGCAGTTCCCTGTCCGTAGCCAGCGGAGCCCCGAGGCCTGAGGTTACCCCAGTGGGGTTCCCTCCTCCTGAGGGTTCTTCGGAGTTGTCTTCAGAGGAACCCCAAGGAAGAGATCGTGCAAGAGGAAGCACGTGGACTCCCCGAGTCTATTACATCGGACACTGATATGGATGATGCAGAGGGGTCCCAGTCGTCCTCGGATGATGTCTCATTTGCAGACATCTTAGAGATCCTCAAACAACGAGGCGGCTGGATATCCAAACCCCTCTGCGGACGAGTCAGTGCTCCTCAAGGCCTTTGGAGCTCAGCCCTCTGCCTCCTGGGTGTCTCCGCCTTCGACGAGCTTCTGGATTTAGTTTGTCGAAGGCGTGGGAACATCCAGATACCGTGGAACCAGTCCCTTCTCGCCCAAATAAATTTTTGTCTGCTCCCCGAGAAGGAGTTCCTTACTAAAGGCGTGGCTGTAGATGCCATGGTGGTGGCATCTGCTACACAACAGGGCGTGGCAGAGGCTTCAACGTCCGTCCATCCTCCTAATAAGGAGTCTAGGAGTATGGACAGGTACGGAAGCGCACCTGACTTCAGCGGCCTTTACCTTAAGGTCTCTGAATTATTTGGCACATTTTACCAGGCTTCAGAGGGATCTGGTCAAGGAGTTGTCAGATTCCTCTCGGTAACCTACCTGAGCAGCTAGCCCAGTCGGTTAGCTCTCAGTTGGCTATCCTTACGCCAATTTCTAACTCGTCCATGAGGCTCATTTCCTATGCGGCCAAGGGGCGGTAGAGCGGCAGGCACAGGCGTGGCTTGCGAGACAAGCCTGGCTCCGCTTGTGTCAGTTCGGAGGCCTTCAAGTCTTCCTTCGCCGACGCTCCCTTTGATGGGTCCTCATTGTTTGGACCCAAGGTGAAAGACACCCTTACCGCTGTGAGCAAGAGGGAAAACTTTATCTGCCGTAGGTGCCCGTTATTCCACTCCCTTCGGCCTTACCCAAGGCTAAAGGAGGGGAAAATGTGGTTCCAAATCTCGCAAGTTTTTCTCCCAACAGCAGGAAGATTCCCGCCCAGAGGCAGAGGACGGGAAATTTTTCAGGAGACGCCGTCCCAGAGGCGGCAGAGGGCCCCGCAATTCTGGAGACCGCGAGTCCTTTCGTGGCTCTTCAGCCTCCCACACGTCATGAGAGATTGCCCGGCTGTGCTGCTCCGGAGCCAGTCGGGTGTCGTTCCCAAGCTCCTAAAAGCCTGGGAGTCAATCACTCAGGACAGATGGGTGCTTCGGATCATTGCCGGAGGTTACACCATTCCATTCACATACTCACCCCCACCGTCCAAGAGAATCCCGGACCCACCACCCAGTCAAAGGGAAATAGCAGCCGCAGAAGCTTTAAAGCTGCTAGAAAAAGGAGTCATCCAACCGGTCCCCACAGACCAGATCGGATCAGGAAATTACTCCAGGTTCTTTTAGTGCCAAAAGACAGGGGACCTGAGGCCAATATTGGATCTCAGCAAACTGAACCAATCCGTCACGAAATCCAAATTCCCAATGGTCACGTTACAATCCATTCTCCCATTATTGGAGAAGGATGTTTGGATGTGCTCCATAGACCTCAAGGACGCCTATTATCACATACCGATACATCAGGCGTCCAGAAGGTATCTGCGCTTCAGCCTGGGAGTCAGTCATTACCAATTTTGCGCTCTGCCCTTTGGTCTCACCACAGCCCCCAGGGTGTTCACCAAGTGTTTGGCAGTAGTGACGGCTCACCTGAGAAGTCTTGGATTCCAAGTGTTTCCCTATCTCGACGACTGGCTCCTGACTGCCACCACCAGGCATCTACTAATGGACAACCTCAAAGCCACCATCTCCTGGGTGTTTCCCTGGGATTACATTCAATTGGTCAAAGTCTGTCTTGCTGCCCTCTCAACGCATAAAGTTTATAGGAGCAGAGATAGACTCAAGATTGATGCGTCTTTCTTCCTGCCGAAAGGATCCGAACTTTACAGGGCCAAGTTCAAGCTCTGATCTCGAGATCCAAAGCCCCAGCCAGGATGGTTCTACAGGTTTTAGGCTCAATGTCTGCCACGGTTCTTTTAGTTCCTCTAGCAAGATTACACATGAGGATTCTTCAGTGGCTCTTGTCAACTCAATGGTCCTTTCAGGATCTTCCCCTCAATCATCACATCATGATTACGGAAATATGCAAAAGGGACCTTCGCTGGTGGCTTCAGACATCCAACTTGGATCAAGGAAAACCCTTTGTTCTCCCTCCAGTGGTTACCCTGACGACAGATGCCTCCCAGATAGGGTGGGGGGGGCATTGTCTGGGCAGGCTAGTTCAGGGCTCCTGGCTTCCAGATGAAGCTCTTCTCCACATCAACGTGTTGGAGATGAGGGCTGTACTTCTATCCCTACAGGCCTTACACAAGTTTCTTCCTCAGGGCATCATCGCCATCCACACAGACAACATGTCGGTGGTCTGGTATCTGAACAAACAAGGAGGGACCAGATCGTACCCTTTGCAGAGAGGCCATGAGAGTGTGGGAATGGGCTGTAGCTACCAACCGCTTCTTGGTAGCGACCCACATCCCGGAAAGTCAAATGTATTGGCGGACAAATTAAGCAGGACAATTCTCTCTCCTCACGAATGGTCTCTAAACCGCACAGTAGCAGCCCAGGTTTTCAAGAGATGGGGACGCCTGCGACCTATTTGCAACTCCACAAAACACCAAGTGCCAAAGGTTCTTCTCCTTGATCCCACATCAGGAAGTACCAGCCATGGATGCTCTAGCACAACCTTGGCCAACAGGGCTACTTTATGCCTTTCCTCCAATTCCACTTCTTCCCAAAGTTATTCAAAAGCTTCTCAACTGGGGTCTTCAATGATTCTGATTGCCCCATACTGGCCTCGCCAGATATGGTTTCCTTACCTGAAGAAGCATGCAGTGGACGCATCCGTGGACCTTAGACCTGATTCGACTTGCTAATCCATCAGTCGGGACATTGGCATCAGTCCCTTCAATCTTTGAAATTGACAGCTTGGCTCCTCCACTTCCGACCTTAGTTAGAAGGCACACACTAGACCCGGAAGTTGTTCACATTCTATCTTCGCCCACAAACCCACCACTAACAAATTGTACCTCAGTAAGTGGAAGAGGTTTGCTATCTGGGCTCAACTCAAGGGCTTAGACCCTATCACTGCTCCTGTCCCAGAGGTTTTGAAATTCTTAACATCCCTGTTTAATCAGGGATCTTCTGTCTCAACTATTAAAGTCCAACTAGCGGCTATCTCTAAATTCCACGAATCCACGGATCCTCCTTTGATGAGCAGCAGACTATGCAAAACGCTCATTAAAGGTGCGAGTCTATTAAGACCACCAGTCTTTCATCCTGCACCTCCGTGATCTTGATTTGGTGTCACATTAACATCTCCCCTTCAACCGGCTGCTACATGCGAGTTAAAATATCTGTCTTGGAAAACGGCATTCTTAGTGGCTATTACTTCTGCAAGAAGAGTCTCAGAGCTTCAAGCCCTGTCTATTAAGCCACCGTGCTTGATTTTCCACAAGGATAGAGTATCACTTAGGCCTAATCCGTCCTTTGTCCCAAAGGTCTGTTCTAGTTTCTGTCTTCAACAATCTCTAGAGCTACCAGTTTTCTTTCCAAAATTCTCTAATGAAGCAGAATACACTCTCCATAAATTGGATGTTCACAGGCAATTACGCTTCTATTTAGACAGGACTCAGCAACTTCGTAAGTCAGACCAGTTGTTTGTGTCCTTCTCAGATAATAAATTGGGCCAAACCATCACAAAAGCTACTATCTCAAAATGGATCAGAGATTGCATAACTCAGGCCTATTCTTCTTCGAATAAGCAACTTACATCATCTATCAAAGCTCATTCTACCAGAGCTATGGCTACTTCTATAGCCTTTCATTCCAAGCTCGCTATTTCGGAAATTTGTGCTGCGGCTACTTGGTCCAACCCGCACACTTTCATTTCCCACTACAAATTGGATGTGGCATCTAAAGGACGAGCATCATTTGGTTCCACGGTACTCAGGAGTGTTTTCCAGTGAGCCACCCAGGATTCAGGTGCTAGGGACGCTGTCCCATCATTCAGAATGTAGGCGAGATAGATCACATAACATCTTTTAGTTATGTACTCACCATAACTTCAGATGTTTGGGATCCATCTCGCCTACATTCCTAATACCCACCCTCCTTCCCCCTGCCTTGCAGATCAGAAGAGATTGAACGGTTTTGAGTTCAACTGTTTTATCTTGTTTCATCTGACGATGTTATATAAGCAGGGTATGCGTGTGTGCATGTATGCGGACAAATTAGATCTGGGGGACTGGTAGTGGTGCATCCTGGGATATAGTAAGCTCAGCCAATAAGAGACTTTGCTCTTTGGCATAAGCGTGCCGAGTCGGAGCCGAGGGATCGGCTCCGAACCCATCATTCAGAATGTAGGCGAGATGGATCCCAAACATCTGAAGTTATGGTGAGTACATAACTAAAAGTTTTTGCCAAGGATAGGCCTTGATCTAAAAAGACACAGAGCAGGAATTTGGTCTTAAGAGGGGGTGTTTGGGATATAGCATGAGATTAGTCTGGATTTGTACAGGGACATAACCAATGAGTTTTAAGATAAGAGTTTCAGACTGTGTTTAAAAAGTGTAAATGAAGACATGTAAGTTCATGGGGGAGTTGGTTCTAATACTTTCCAACTGCATTTGAGAACGGAGCATCATCTGCCATGTTATTAGATTTACAAGTAGTTTATTAGATGAGCGTAAAGTTGAAAGGTTCATATATTGGGTAATGAGACTAGCAAGTATTGGGGTATTGGTAGGTTGGAAAAGGATTTTGTGTGCAATGGTGAGTTGTTTAAAGTGAATCTGATTCAGAAGCACTAACCAGCCTAATTGTTTCAGATTATGGCAGTGATGGGTCCTAAAGAAGGAAGCAGTAGCAAATCTGGCAATGCTATTGTAAGCGTTGGCTAGCTTGTTAAGGTTATTTTTTGACAAGTTAGTATATATGGAAGTAGCGTAAAGAAGTGTGGAGATAAGGTGGGAATAGGCAATAGTGGTTCTGGCTAGTTGGGAGAGAAAGGGTTTTATCCTATAGGGAGCCTAGTTTCCTGTTGACAGTTTTTATGCTATTGTTGACATGGGTTTCAAAGTCCAGATTGTTATCAGTGGTTACCTGTGGAAGTTTAGTTGTTGGATCGGGAGATATGAGTGTACCATTATTGGATAAGACTAAAAAGTTCATTGGGAGTGATTTACAGGTAGGAGTGAAGAGGAGTTTGTTTTTTTGGGGGGGTTCAAGAGGAGGCAGCATTGTAGAAACCAATTTTCTGTTTTATTGAACATTGTCTGAGTTAGTCTGTAGTTGGGATTGAGATTTAGCTGAGCAGATTATTGTTGAATCATCTGCGTATTGTACACAGTTAAAGGAATAGCTAGGTTGAGGTCACTGATAAATATTGCGAAAAGGAGGGGGCCCAATATAGAGCCCTGGGGAACACCTAGGGTAACTGGGAGATGGGATGAGAGGTTGCTGTCCCATAGCACTGCCTGCTGTCTATTATCAAGGTAGGACTGGAACCATTTTATAGTCTTTGTGTCCAGAGAGAGAAGGATTTTAGAATATTGAGAAGTAAGGGGTGGTTGACCACGTCGAATACCTTTGAAAGGCCCATGAAAAGCCCTGAAGAGAGAAGATTGTTATTACGGTTTTTATTGATGCTGTCAGTGAAGGATAGGAGTGCAGTTGTACTGTGGAAAGGCCTGAAGCCATGTTGAGATTTGGCCATTAAATTGTTCTGGAGTAGGTGGTCTAGTAACTGTCTGTGGATGCACTTTTCCATTATTTTAGCTAATGGGGAAAGTAGAGCTATGGGACGATAGTTAGAATATTCTCTCTAGTTTCCACCCTTGTGTAGGGGGATAATTATGGAGATTTTCCAGATGGTGGGAATAGTGCTTTCTTGTATGGTTCTATTTATCAGCAATGATGCAGAATAAGCTATGACTTTGGCTGCCTTTTGCAGGTAGCTGGTCAGCTGAGGGGTAGTAGGTTTTAGTTTACTTAAGAGGTTGCAGATGATGGAAGTTGGGACAGGTTGCAAGTTTAGAGTTGGGAGAGTTAGTAGTATTGGTTGGAAGGGCAGAGCTATCGGCTGTTAGTTGATTAGCAAATGTTTGGATGTTCTCAGTGAAGAAGGTATTAAAAGCATTGGCAGTTATCTTTGGATTGTTGGAATTTGATTCTATAGGGTGTGGTGTTCCTGATTGGCCTGGTTGAGGTAGTCTGTTTATGCTAGCCCAGAACTTTTGTGGATTATTTTGGTTGGTCTGCTGGAGGTGGAAGTAAAAGTTTTTTTTATATTCGAGTATAGCTTTCTTAGTCTCATTTCTTTTTTGCCTGAATTGTGGGTCTACAGGCTTTTTAGTTGTTCTCCATAGTGCCCAAACTTTATTTCTCTGTTGAATTTTCTGCCTGGTTTTCTTTTTAAGCCATGGGGCAGGTTTAGATTTAATTTTGATGGAACACTTTGGTGCATGGTGGTTAAGGATTATTAAGAATTTGAGTTAAAGTAGTTTATTGCTTCATCAAGTGGGAGGTATTTTATAGGTGACCAATCACATTCTTTTAGTTCAGCTTGGAAATTATTGGAGTTAAAGTTTCTGTTGCTTCTTATTGTTTTATGTATGGTTGGGTTGTGTGAGCTCGACCTTTGCCTGATTATGTAAGTGAGATAATGGCCACTTACTCGTCAGGGAGGGTCCCTACATTATATAGTTATTTATGTATTTTATTTTTATTTATTTAAATTTGTTTACTGGGAGTGTCCGACTGGACAAAGGTACATTTTCAGCGGAGGCCCGGGGAGAAAAGCTCCACAGTTTAAATAAACAGACAGTATTTACATTGGATTACATAGTGATTAACAATTTACATAGCAATTACTTACAACATATTTACAGATGAAGAACATAGTACAACAGTAGACCACTAGAATCTTTATCTGTGAAGTGCATACCAGACATTAACAAATGTTACAAGAAGAAGAAGTTCGTGCTGTATAGTAAGTACTGGCTTATGAGCATCTGAGCTTGCTATAATCAAGGTAGTTAGTGGAGTGGAAAGGAAAGGTAGTGGTTGGATGGGGTGGATGATATTAGAGTGGGAGTTGCAAGGGCATAGCCAGCATGTTTTTAGTTGTGCTTTTAGTAAAGTTTTGAAGTGGGTGCATGATGGTATGGAGGTAATTGTGGGTGGGAGTGAGTTCTATAATTTGGCTATGGCGCAAGAGAATAGTTCTTCACCAGCAGAATTAT
The DNA here is from genome assembly GCF_019279795.1 of Protopterus annectens. Classification (NCBI taxonomy): domain Eukaryota; kingdom Metazoa; phylum Chordata; order Ceratodontiformes; family Protopteridae; genus Protopterus; species Protopterus annectens. The sequence continues at coordinate 1,130,205,003 of NC_056731.1, read as the reverse complement.
TGGCTTTGGTGATCTGCAAGTGATTTTTGCTGCTGGATCTTAGTGGTCTGGTGGTGCGATAGGGTTGGAGTAGATTCTGGAGGGATGGGACATTTAGTGGATGGTTTACTAGTTTGTGGGCGAGTGAGAGTTGATACCATTGAAGGAGGTGAGGGAGTTCAAGCCAGCCCAGTTCAGCAAGTGAGAGACAGTGGTGACTACAGTAGGATGCCCCTGTGGCGAATTTGGCGATTTTGTTGTAGCAGGTCCCTAACTTGTTTAGATCACATTGCCTTAGGTTGGTATATATTGGAGAGGCATAAAGTAGGGTGGAGATAAGGTGAGAATTTGCTATTGAAATCTTTGCTGCTTTGGTGAGAAATTGCTTATTTCTGTATAGTGCTCCTAGTTTTTTGTGGACTTTTTTATAGTCATGGATATGTGAAAGTCAAATTTTAGTTTGTCTATTTCCACTCCTAGCAATTTGGTATGTTTAGTTGGGTATATAGTGGTGTTGTCTTTTGCCATGATGTTAAAGTGAGAGTTGATTTGAGTATGTTTGGTGGGTTGGAAGATGAGTAGTTTAGTTTTGTTTGGGTTGAGTATTAATCAGGCATCGGATAACCATGTTTCAACACAGGAAAAGGCTTCCTGTGTGACTTTTTGCAGTTTTGGTAGGGACTGGGCTGAGCAGATGATGGTAGAGTCATCTGCGTATTGTATGAGTGTGCCATGTTTGGTGGCAGAGGCTAGATTATTGGTGTAAACTGAGAAGAGTTGGGGTCCAAGGATGGATCCTTGGGGAACCCCTATGGAGACAGGTAGTTGGGGAGATGTCATTCTGCCATACAACGGATTGTTGGCAGTCAGACAGGTAACTCTGAAACCAGTTGGTGACTGACTGTGAGAAGGATAGGTTATTGAGGACAGAGATAAGTTGTTTGTGTGGGACCATGTCAAATGCTTTAGATAGGTCTAAGAAAGTAGCAGAGGAGAGATAGCCATTGTTTTTATGCTGAAGGATAGTGTTAGTAAAGGAGAGTAAGGCAGTGATGGTGCTATGGTTTGGTCAGAAACCATGCTGAGTACTGGAAAGGAGGTTGTTAGTAAGGAGGTAGTCTGAGACCTGAGAGTGTATGCATCTCTCTAGTATTTTTTATATATATATATATATATATATTCTAGGATGGATTCTTTGTTACTGGGTTTATTAATTCTGGTTGGGGAGTTAATTGTGAGAATTCGTTAAGGTTAATATGGGAGGTTGGTGATTCAGTAGAGCAGTCCTTCCAGTCTATATTAAAGTATCCAAGAATTATTGTCTCTTGGGGAATTTTTGTGGAGAGTTCAGCAAGGATACCTTCCAGAGTGGTGGTGATGTTACCAGGGGCAAGTAGATATATATTATATTTAGGGATTTGCTGGGATTAAGTTGAAATTTGGTGCTAATGATTTCTGCATTGTTTGCAGAAGAGGAACCAAGATCTAGTATATGTATTTGTAGCCCTTCTTTATAGAGGATAGCAACACCCCTCCTTTTTTACTTTGCAGTCTTGTCTCAAGATGTTGTACCCGGATGGAATAATTTCAACATCTTGTGTAGTGGGTTTTAGCCATGTTTCTGTTTAACAAAGTATATCAAAGGAATGAACATCCAGGAGAGCATGGAGGTGGGCAATTTTATTATTTATGCTGCGAATATTGAGGTGAGCTATATAGAGTGAGTTGGGAGATTTAGATGGGATATTTGGGGTAGTGGGAACATGAATTTGTGGTTATGTGCTTGTTTTTTGCTCTGGTCCTGGGTTAGGATGAATGTCCCCATTTAGTAAGGAGAGGAGTACTAGTTTGTTTAAGGGATTGTGGAGGTTAAATAATGGTGAAGAGGTTTTTTAGGTTTTAGATAGTTGTATTTGATATGGGTTAGTCTGTGATATTTAGCAGGTAAATAGCTAGGTAAAGATGTTATATTTATGTGTTCTGGGGAGTTAATTAGAGGTACAGTACTTGTTTGTGCATTAGGGAAGATCAGCTGTAAATATTTTGACTGTTCATATGAGGTTAGCAGGTAGGTTGCTGTTTGAGAAAGTAGGAAAAAGACCATGATTAGGAACCTTAGTTGGATTTGGAAAGGTCGTGTTTGCATAGTGACTAATAAGCTTACTGATGTTCTTTAAAGGGGAGAAGTTATACTAGGGGCGATTAGAGAAAAGTGTATGTATAATGTTAACAAGATGACTATTGTAATTGGATTGGAGAGGAAGAGGGTGTGGTGATGATGTATAAGCTTAGGCGCAGTAGGGGTGGGTGGGAATTGGGAGTAGGGAAGTGGAGTGAGCCGTAGAGACAAGAGAGGTAAGGAGCTGAAAAGAACAATCAGTTGAAGCAGGGATTACAGTAGGGTATATAACCCTAAATACTGGAATAAAGTTAAGAGTAGATAATAGAACTATTTGGAGGGTGTGAGAGAGCTAACCATAAAAATACATAGATGTTATGGGCTACAGTTTAATAGCAAGTCTGAGGATAAACAGTATATAGCAAAGGTGTAGTACAGGTCAGGAGAAGGCTTCAAGGCCTGGAAGGGACAAGTCTGCCACCTGGAGGCCCATATTAATTTATTGTAAGCAGGGTAAAAAAAGGAGGGAGTTTAGGTTCCTAATGCAAGAAAAGGAGTAGTGGTTCCGAGTGTCTTTAAATGTTGGAAAGGTAGATTAGACTGGCTACAGAGTGGGAAGGGAGTAAAGTTGCTGGTTTTCCTCGCTTTATAACCACCTAGATCTAATCATAAGTTATAGGTTATACTGGCTGTGATAGTTTAGACACATACTTTCATACTCCCTTTACTGAGAAAGTACAGGGGTAGGTTGCTCAGCTGTGGAGACTGAAGGGAGTTTGGACAGGGTCCTTTTTCTTCAGGTTGTTCGTTTGTGTCCTAGAGCAGTGTACTCAGATTGGAGAGCTGGGATTGTTTTAGGAGGAAAAGAGAGAGAGAAAAATAGTAGAAACAAGATATTTAATTTGGTATCAAAGGCATTGTAATTAAACAGAATATTACAAGCATGTAATCACGTAGAACTGTACAAAAATGTAGTTCAGCCTATCAAGTTGTCTAGAAAGATGCATCACTCCTTACAAGTCTTCTTATCAGTATTATAGCAAGTTCTTATCAAAAGCAAGTCAGCAAAATTCTGTCCAAATCTCATTATTCTAACTAGGCTAGGAACAAGACTATAGGAAGCTACTAGGTATATATCCAGTTAGGTAACAATGATAGCTGTAAAGTTATCATTAACGCTAACACTATAGAGCAATAACTATTGCTTAACTATAGCTTACATTAATAATGTAGTTCACGCTTTTTATTAACAGCTCATATACATAAATAATGCAGATAGTAACTATATATGTAAGCCTGTATGTGCTTAATGAACATAAGTATTATAAAAGCATAGCATGGTTAAATAAGCATATACAATTATTCCTGTATGAATGCTATCTGCCAAAACATTTTACAATTGTTACAGCACTCCCAATGTTTTTAATCATAGACCTGAAACAATAACCTTAGGTGGACATTGCAGGGAAGTAGATTTCTCTAACTTAATGCAGGGACCTTGGACGTAGTAAATATGTGGGAGCATTAAGAAAAGTAAAGACTCAAGCATTAAAAATACTACATTAAGTGACCACTCATATGGGGCATCTGATTTAAGGTGGTGCAGCTTTTACATCAATGTTTAAGACTTAAGAACACCCTTCAGTTAGTGTACTGTAAAAACTAATTCACTTAGTAATACTTAAAGTCAGTGTGTCTAATGGTGCACTAATTCATTGAGGACGAACCTGAATTCTAATGTAGAAGCTGTAGGTGTGGATATCTAGCTAAAGCAAAGCTCAAGTTTAGAGTTAGCCTCTCTGTTCATGTTTTCTTTTATTGTTGTCTATATTAGCTAGTTGCAGTGCAGTCGTAGCGTTCTCACATATACCTCTTATCCTTGTTGAAATTTGCAAATGCTACTTGTGTAAAAAATCAGCCACGTTAGGACGTTTCACATTAAATTAGCTAGTAGTGGTGTGGTTAAAGATTACCATAAGCACCTAATGTTAAGTTGTCAATCTCGCCTTCATTCTTGCTGGATGGGTTCGGAGCCGATCCTCTGCTCCGACTCTGCCAATACTAAAGCTCGGGAGCTACTTCCACCGGCTCGAGGCTCCCCTATATCCCACAATGCTAGGCGGTAAATACCCAGATCTTGTTTGCCGCTTGAGCTACGAGGTGCTTGTTTCTACCAGCTCTGCAGGTTAGTAACTTTTTATAGTTATAAATCTTCAAAACCCCTTATTTTTTTCATTGAATAGTTTTCCTTACAGTTTATTAGTCAACTATCCCTAGTTTCCTTCGGGTTCCCCTAATTGTTTTTCCCGTTTATCCCTTTTATTCTTTAGGCCTTCGGGCCCTCCTCCCTTCCCCTTAGTCATACTTGTGGGAGTGGTTGGATCTTTTTCCCCTTTTTTCTTAACAGGTGTGTCTGTGTGTGTGTCTGTGTTTCACAGTTTTTTGTTTGAGATGTCCTAAAGACTCAAGGTCTCAGGCTTTAAGAAGTGTGACTCGTGCTGTCAGAAAATGTCTCTGACAGACGGTCATACTTCTTGTGTATATTGCCTGGGACCTTTGCACCTGCAGGATTCTTGTTCTGTCTGTCACGCTTTCAGTCCAAGAGTCCGGCAGGAACGCAAAAATAAATTAATACTGCGAGGCTTATTAAAGCCTGAAGGATCCCTGACCCAGACTGTGTCAGGAAAACCTTCCAAGCCTTCCAAAGCGTCGGCTCCAGCTTCGGAGCCGTCTGCTGGTGGTTCCAAGACTTCCTCGACATCGACTTCTTCTGGAGCCGATGTCTCTAAGACTAAAACGGTCACCTCGGCTCTGGCTGGAGCCGAGAAGTCCGAGACTCAGACGGCTCCGACAGTTTTGTCGGAGCCACCTACTAGAAAGAGGCCTAGATCCCCATCCATTGGCTCTATCCATTCGGCCCCGGGATCTCCACTATTATCAGAGAGGCTCCATAGGTCCCACTCCTCTCGGTCCTCCAGACTGTCCGACCATGATTTAGAGAGGGTGGTGAGCAGACTTCTCAAGTCCCAGGCACTTGCCCAAATACTGATAGCCCTACCCAACGGTCAGTGGCTATACCCATACCTTCCTCAGTTCCTCCTTTGATTCCCATGAGTTCGGAGCCGGAGCTTCTCGGAGCTGTGACTGTTGGTGCGTCGGAGCCGATACTTCCTCTTTCGGCTCCGTCGGCTCCGATCTCCTCCTTGGAGGGATCTGGGTGCCTGGCTTCCCTCGTCTGCTCTGAGGGGGCGAGTGGCATCGGACCCTTGTCCGAGCCCGTTCTCCCTCTCGGAGCCTCGGCGCTGGTGAGCACAGCCCTGACATCGGCTTCGGAGACGTCCCTTTCGGTGCCGGGAGGAGTCCTCGTCTCTTCGGAGCGGGGATCTTCGGCCCCGCCTGATCGGGGCGCCCTTGAGGTCATGCAGAGCGTGCTAGACCCAGTGTTTGCTCCACGGTCAGCTCCCTCAGCTCCTCCCTCTACAGTGCCTGCGATGGTCTCTACCCACTCTCTCGTCCCAGACCGTAGAGAGCCAACGTCTCAAGTTTCCCCACTGGGAATATCCTCCTCTTCCGAGGCTTCTCCTGATCCTTCAGGGAACCCCCTCGGAAGAAACAATGCAAGAGGAAGCATATTGACTCCCCCCGAGTCTTATCACCTCAGATACCGACTTGGATTAGTCTGAAGGGTCCCCACGGTCCTCCTCTAAGGATGTCTCTTTTTCAGACATCCTTGAGATCCTTAAACAGAGGGGGAACTGGTCCACCCTTAACCCTTCAGAGGACGAGTCGGTCTACCTTGAGGCTTTTGGCTCTCACCCGTCCACCTCCTGGGTATCTCCTCCCTTTGACCCCCTCATGGAAGTGGTGGCAAGGAAGGCATGGACAGCCCCTGATACAGTGAAATCTACCCCACGAAGACCGTCCAAGTTTATTACAGCTCCTAACGACAAAGAATTCTTATCCAAGGGTGTCTCTGTTGATGCTATGGTGGTGGCCGCAGCCACTAAGAAGGAATTAGCTGATCCTTCGGTACCTATCCATCCTTCTAATAAGGAATCTAGGACTATGGATAGGTACAGTAAGCAGATGTTTTCCTCGGCGACCTTTGTCATGCGTTCGCTGAACTACTTGTGTCACTTCACCCGTCTTCAGAGAGATATGATCAAGGAAATGGGTGATGCTTTGCAGGATCCAACAACTGAGGGGTTTCGAGGCAAAATGAACTCCCAGCTGGCAACCCTGAATTCGATTGTCAACTCCTCCATGCGGCTTCTTTCTTGTGCGGCCGATGGGGCGAGTAGGGCCGCTGGCACAGGTGTAGCTTTACAACGTCATGCCTGGATGCAGCTTTGTAACTTTGCGGACCCTTTCAAGGTGTCCTTCACCAATTCCCCCTTTGATGGTACAGCATTGTTTGGACCTCGGGTGAAGGACACGTTGACTAGGTGTGAACAGGATGGCAAGACACACTCTGCGTGGGAGTCCGATTTTCCACCCCTTCCAGACCATATCCCAAGGGTCAAAAGGGGGGGGGGATGTGGTCCCGCAAATCTCAGGGAGTCTTGCCTGATGCACACAGTCAGTTCCCCTCTAGAGGCAGAGGGGGGACAACAATAGACGCCACCCTAGGGGCAGGGTGAGTCTGCAGAATCAAGGTAGCAGAGAGACTCTCTCTGACAGACCTTTTCAGCATCCCTGAGAAGCTGCCCGGCTGTCCACCTTCGGAGGCAGTCGGGGGAAGATTATCACTGTATCCAGAAGCCTGGCTTTCCCTCACTCGAGACAAATGGGTACAGTCGATTATATCCGAGGGTTACAAAATTCCCTTTGTCCACATTCCATCCCAACCGAAAGGGCCCCTTCCAGACATTCCACCCGGTCTAAGGGAACAAGCAGCGCTAGAAATATCAAAGCTGCTATCAAAAAGAGCTATCCAGCCAGTCCCGGCAGACCAGCAAGGATCCGGAATCTACTCCAAATTCTTTTTGGTTCCAAACAAGACAGGGGACTGGAGATCAATATTGGATCTCAGCAGACTAAACAAGTCTGTAAACAAAACAAAATTCCGGATGGTCACGCTTCAGTCCATTCTACCCTTCTTGGGTCAGGACAATTGGATGTGCTCAATAGACCTTCAGGATGCGTACTATCATATCAAGATGCACAGACGCTCCAGAAGGTTCCTCCGCTTCCGGCTGGGAGCCAGTCGCTACCAGTTTAGAGCCCTGCCCTTTGGTCTCACTACAGCCCCCCCCCCCGAGTGTTCACCAAATGCATGGCAGTGGTCACGGCTCATCTGAGACGTCAAGGATTCCAGGTGTTTCCATATCTGGACGACTGGCTCCTTACTGCTACCACCAGGTGTCAACTTCTCGTATCCAGAGACTACACCATTCATACTTGTCAAACTCTAGGCATTTCCATAAATTTCGAAAAATCTGCCTTGTTGCCTTGTCAGGCTATTACCTGTATAGGCGACATCTTAGACACCATTCATTTTTCCGCTAAACTAACAGAGCAAAGAGTATCCGATATCCGCAAACATGTTCACATTCTTCTTCAATGCGACAGGGTCAAAGCCAGGTTTGTCTTGAAGGTTTTAGGTCTCATGGCAGCTGCCATTGCACTTCTGCCTCTAGCACGCTTTCACATGCGGATCCTCCAGTGGATGCTGTTTTTTCAGTGGTCCTTCCCAACAGCTCCCAGTGTCTCACACTATTCTGCTGACCCAATCATGCAAGAAGCATCTAACTTGGTGGATGACCTCCCCTCAAGTTATTCAGGGCAGATCATTTGTTTTCCCCCCTGCGGTTGCCACGGTGACAACGGACGCCTCCCTGATTGGGTGGGGGGGGGGGAATTGTCAGGGCAGGACGGTCCACGGCACATGGCAACCTTTCGAAAGCCATCTGCACATAAATGTTATGGAGATGAAAGCAGTACTTTTAGCATTGCAAGCCCTTCAGCACTCTCTTCCCACCGGGACTATTGCAATTCAGACAGACAATATGTCTGTAGTATGGTACATCAACAAACAGGGCGGAACCAAGTCTTATCCCTTCTGTCGAGAGGCACTCAGACTTTGGCAGTGGGCGATCTCATCTCAGTGGTTTCTGATAGCAACGCACATCCCCGGGAAGTCCAACGTGATAGCAGGCAAGTTGAGCAGGGCCATACTTATACCACACGAGTGGTGTCTCAAACAGTCAGTGCTAGAAGAAATTTTTCAGAAATGGGGCCGACCTTGCTGCGATCTTTTTGCTACTCCCCAAAACAGCAAGTGTCACGATTTCTTCACCCTCTCTCCCCTACCAGGTCAACCCGCCAGGGACGCTCTAGTCCACGATTGGCCCCGGGGACTTCTGTATGCCTTTCCCCCCTTTCCACTGATCTCTCAAGTAATTCAGAAAGCTACCGCTTTGAGAGTCAACATAATCCGTATTGACCCTTACTGGCCTCGTCAGATATGGTTTCTGTTCCTTCACCGTTTTCTGTTGGAGCAGCCTTGGCATCTGGATCCAGTGCCAGATCTTTTAACCCATCAATCGGGTCAGCTGCACCACTCCCTCCCATCTCTCAAACTCACAGTTTGGTTGCTCCGCTTCCTACCCTAGCCAGGCTTCCTTTAATTTCCCATTCGGTCCGTAACACACTTATAGCTTCCCACAAGTCTTCTACAAGAAGAATTTACAATAGCAAGTGGAAACGTTTTTCCTTCTGGGCAGCAACTAATAATATAGACCCTTTCACTGCACCTTTCCAGTCTATACTAGACTTCCTGGCAGAACTTTTTCACTCGGGTTCTTCTTCGTCTGCTATTAGAGTACAATTGGCGGCTATATCTAATTTCCATATAGGCTTTTCAGACTCCAGCATCATGTCCCATAAACTTTGCAAAGCCTTTCTAAAAGGTATCTTTTTGCTCAAGCCCCCAATTAGAGACCCCCCACCTCGGGACTTAAATTTGGTTCTAGCCTCCTTGATTCTCTCCCCCCTTCGAACCAGCCACTTCCTGCTCTCTGAAATTGCTTTCATGGAAAACCCTTTTTCTAGTAGCCATAACATCTGCTAGACAGGTATCTGAACTTCATGCTCTTTGCAGTCGTCCTCCATACCTAGTCTTCCACAAAGACAGGGTGTCCCTTCGGACCAACCCTTCCTTTTTACCAAAGGTTTCTTCTGAGGCGAATCTGAATCAGACAATCGACCTTCCAGTTTTCTTCCCTAATTATTCCAACAAGGCAGAAGAAAAGTTACATTTCCTAGATGTCCATCGCCAGCTTCGCTATTATTTGGATAGGACTAAACAGTTTAGGAAGTCTGACCAGCTCTTTCTATCCTATGCAGAAGGCAAGGTGAGCCTTCCAGTTTCCAAAGTGTCTCTTTCGAGATGGCTGGCCTCTGTAATTTCTTTAATTTATGATCTCAGACACCAAAAGCTACCATCACGACCTAGAGCTCATTCAACCAGAGCGTTGGCTACGTCTGTAGCATTTCAAGACAGACAGCCCATAGATTCCATCTGTCAAGCAGCTACATGGGCTTCTCCTCATACCTTTATCTCACATTATAATTTGGATATGGCCTCCAGAAACCGGGCTAACTTTGGTTCCACCGTACTCAAGAGTCTGTTCCGATGAGCCACCCAGGATAAGGGTGCTAGGGACGCGGTCCCATCCAGCAAGAATGAAGGCGAGATTGACAACTTAACTTTGAGAAGTTATGTACCTACCATAACGTTCCATGTTAGTTGTCTTCTTCTCGCCTTCTTTCTTGCGTCCCACCCTCCATCCCCCTAGCCTGGACAGACAGAGAGGATCCTTGGGATCTTTTGTCTTTCATAGCGTCATCCACCTCTATTGCCCCTGTTTGATGGTTCTACAGGTAGTCTTTCTATAGAGGTGGATTTCCCCTTTTTTTCTGTGTCTCTGGGAGACCAGCACTGCTATTTTTCAGCTATCAAACGAGATCTGGGTATTTACCACCTAGCATTGTGGGATATAGGGGAGACTCGAACCGGTGGAAATAGCTGTTGAGCTTTAGTATTGGCCGAGTCAGAGCCGAGGATCGGCTCTGAACCCATCCAGCAAGAAAGAAGGCGAGAAGAAGACAACTAACATGGAACGTTATGGTAGGTACATAACTTCTCATTATGCTAGATGCAATCTTAAATGTAGGCAAGTAGGCCTTCTCATGTATTTCTTAGTCTGCTTTTAAACTATATTGGCTAGAGTATTCCATTATGGCTTTCCAGACACTCCACTTGTCTGTGGTGAAGATATAAGTAATTGCCAAATTATGACTTTGCACAGGTATCCCAGCCCCGATACAGCTCTGCTATTGCATTCTCTAAATGTATGTGGAAGTTATTACTTGCCTTTGAACCTATAATGGTAGATATGTGAGTATGGGGCCATTTGCCTTAGTGTCGCAGTCCTAGTGTTTTAATACTAGCTCCATGACCTCTGATCTAGTGATGGGAGCTAGGTCAGTGAGATTTGGGATAGAGTGGAAGTTGTTACAGTCTGGCACAGTTTGGAATATCATACACTTCTGTTGCCTGTGACCATAGTTCTAGGTATTACTGAGGATGGCTCTATTCTACAGTTCTGTTTTGATAAAGCTATGTTCCAGAATAACATAGAATATTAAAATAGTAGAATAGTGTAGTGTGTAAAAGTGAAGAAATTGGTAGGGTAGGCATTATGAAACTGAACTGTGTTTAGAGTAAAGTCCTTTTTCTGTTGTGATGCATTTAAAGGTTGTTAGTAGTGCCAAAGTGATCTTAAAAACTTTTTTTTTTGCAGTGTCCTTGGGGCAGTACCTCATATGTCAGTGTTCCTTGTTCACTGACTGATGTAATGAGTGAAGAATTGGCAAAAGAATTACAGAAGGAAGAAGAAATTACAGCATTTCAAAACGTTGTTGTGTAAGTCCACTGAAATTTAAAACTGATCTTTTTTTTCTCTTGTCAAGTAGATGAGTTTTGACTTGCTTTTTCCACTTGTTTAAAAATATTTTGTATTAATCTGAAAATGCTTCACTCACGGTTTATCTTATTAACTATTGAGAAGACTGACAACTTTGTCTAACACTGATTTTGATGGAGGTAGAGATCATGTATTTATTATTAGCTGTGTGGTATGGTTCTTGTATAGGATCTTTATGGAGTTTAGATAGTAAATGTGGAAGCCAAGTTTTTTCCATAACTAGAAAAAATGAATTGAATGGTAACTTATTAAAGGCCTTACTTGCATCAGTTGCTAAAAGAAAGATGATGAAAAATAGATAAAATGAAGATATTAGGTTTATTGGAATAAGATAAACTTTGTAAAGTTTCTAGAGTAAAAATTTGGTGTACTATCTGTCCAAATTTATAAATCCTGGTTTTAATTAAATAAAATTGAAGGTTAAATGTTGTTGAGCCTATTTGTGAAAATAGAGGCTAAGATTATTATATCCATATCTATAAGGGCAATTGGTATATAACTAGAAATTTCCTTTGGGGCATTGATATAGTCTTTGGTTTAGATACAAGTCATCAGTATCATTAGTTAAAATGTGATCATATAAAATATAAAGAATTTTACCATAAAATGCGTATAAAGCTTTTATAAAATTCTGATAACTATTTATCTGGACTTGATGCTTTATCGAATTTTAAACTCAAAATTGTCATATTTTTCAATTCAATACGTTTAACTAATACAATTCTATTATTTTCAGTAAATGTTATAAACTAGAGCTGGATTAAATATTGAGTTATGTTAGTGGGGTTATAGTTGAATTGAAGTTGTATAAAAATCATAAGAATGAGATAAGTCTAATATTTGTTTATTAGAAGTGAATGATTTGCTGTCTACAATAATTTCATTTATCAAATTGGGAGGGGTCTCTATTAACCTAGCTAAAAAATATGAAGGAGCCTGGGCCCAGTGTGCCTACTGAATTAATATTTTATTTTCGTACCAAGTAAGTTGTTTCATATAAAGTATAAGTAATTCTTGTTGAGTGGATATTATTTGTCAGTTTATTATTATTATTATTATTATTATTATTAGTTTGCAGCTCTAACCTTTGTAAATGAATCAACTTAATTTTCAAAGATTATCAAAAATCCTTTTATTTTTGCTTTTAAGGCTACCCAGTGGACATTAAGTTTTGATGACCTGTTTGATTATATACTTTTGTTGACATATCTTATATTATTAATATAACCTTCTATTTCAAGAAAATTTGGATTAAGACAAGGTTGTCCCCTTTCATCCCATTCATTTCATTCACATATTGTACAGTTTTTTCTTTGTTCAGTGCATAATTTTACCATATTCCTAATTGTTTAGGATGCAGAGTTTGTTACTGCTTTTGCAGACATTGAGATTTATTTAACTCAAAAAAAAAAAACGCGAGCTTATCCAAGAATCTTCAGACAATTCAAACCTTGTGTGACTATTCAAACTACAAAATAAATTTGCCTCTTTTTCCTTTAACAGCAATTACAATTGTATTGAGATTTCTGTGTTACAGGATTGTGTAAGTTTTATACTTTTTTAAGTGTTTGGTATTACTTTTCCTCAAAATATCAAATGAAGGTCAGAATTTAATATTTAAAAATGTTGGACAGTTCTACAAAATAATAGTTATTAAAATGAGTGTCTTCTCCCAATTTATTTTTATGTTGGATCCTTAACCCAAGTAATATCATTAAAATGTTTTAACCTGATTAAATCTGCTCTTGCTAAGCTTGTTTGGTCCCCCAAATCTGTGAGAATTCATTATAAATAAAATTAGTGGCATGAGACATCTTTACTCTTATCTATATTGGTTAATATTAAATATCCAAAGCGTATTGGTTGCTCTTAACTTACATCTGGATAACTCTTCTTGGTCTCCCTCTGTAATTGCCTAAAATATTGCAAATGTAAATCCCTTTTTCTTGCCTTCCTAAAGATTTTTTTCCAAACCTGAAAACCCTTATTTTTTTGCAGTGTGATATACTCCTTCCAAAAATTAATGAAATGTCTGGACTTTCAGGAATGCTTTGAATTATTACAACCAATAAATCAAAGACCTAACATTTTATTAAATATTCAATGTATGGCAATTTTTTTCTAAAACATATATTGCAGTATGGAATTTGCTTTCAGTAAATACTGATCCATCTGAAGAGAGAAGAATCAAATTGAAATTGCAAAAATATTATCTAACTATAAATCAGTTACTCTATACAAAGTATGCATACAATCCTAGTTATCTACCTGTTTTTGGTTTTTCAAATTGTGTATTTCTCAAAATTGCCTAAAATTTAAAGCTTTATCTTAAAGCTTTATCTTGGACAAATAGTATCTTTTAAGTACTTAAGTGTATTAAAACTTGAACTGTTTTTTCTTCCATTTAGAATGATGCAAAGGTTTAACTCAAATATCTATCTGTATTTCAAAATATTTTTTTCAATAACCACAAAGCTTGATCTGTTTTTTGCATCTTTTCCTAATCCCTTTTATACTTCCTTTACTAATGTTCAGTTACTTCTGATAAATTGTCTTCACTTATTGGGAAAGTCTTTGTCATATAATCTGGTTAGTATTTTCAATACTTTTTGTTATAGTTGTATACATGTTATAGGTTTTAGTAATGCTTGTTTGTTTTACATTTTTTCCAATTAATATATTTCTTTTTATTTTCTCGATGTCTGGATATTGACAACTTGCTCAAAATCCTAATAAAATACATTTGCAAAAAAAAAAAAATAATCTTTAAAACTGTCTGTTATGCATTTATTAGACCATAAAAGAAAATGTCCATTTCAGTAATCTTGAAGACTGATGCTTGCAGGGTGTAGCGTTCCATTCCCATCATATTGCAAGTTCAACTACCATTTCTTTCTGGCATAATTTCTTATATACACGTAGGGCACATTGATCAAAAACAGTTAAGATTTCATAAGAAGTGGTCCACTGTGAATAATAAACAGGACTAACACCATATGTGTTAGGGTTTCTCAGCAGGTATAATTTTTATTAGGCTACAATGAACCCACCCTTTTCCTGTCACACACTGTTTGTGAAAACATTTCAAGTTCTTTGCTGCTGTTCATGTAAGGTTGAAAGAAAATGTCCCCATTCTGCTCTTTTTTTTTAGCATTTATTCAAGTGACTGTATGGGTATGAGTAGTATATTTTTTCCTAAAATTCTTTTCCTTTTTTGCCCCACCCCAGCCTAATTCTGCCTTTTTTTGAAAATGGGCCTAGACCCACTGCTTTTGATATCTTTAGCTACTTACCTCAAGTTTGTCTTTGGTAACACTGTTATGCTCGCTAATGGCACATTTCATTGTCTGATTTTTTTATTTTTTTATTTTTATTGGTGATCACACCACTTTCAAGAGTGAGTTCTAGGAGATCAGGCTCCCACTGCAGATGCAAGTCAAATTTCAGAGTTTGCTTGCTGGAACCATCCCTATTTGCTAAACCTTCCTTTACCTTAGGACAACTAGTCTAGTTCCTTTAAGTAAAGTCTTAGCTTATTTGTCTCTTTTTTTTTCCATATTGACAAATGTTAAGTTGTCAATCTCGCCTTCATTCTTGCTGGATGGGTTCGGATCCGATCCTCGTCTCTGACTCGGCCACTTACTAAAGCTCGAGAGCTAATTTTACTGGCTTGAGGCAACCCTATATCCCATGATGCAAGGTGATGACTACCCAGATCTCGTTTGCCGCTTTAAACTTGCAGGTGCTTTTACCGGCTCCTGGTAAGTTTTTTAAAATTTCAGACTTTTAGTCTCTCCCCTTCAGTTTTAGTCACTACCGTTGTCGTGTAAACTCTTAACGATTAGTTTAACCCTTTTTCCGTTGGTGTTCCCTATTTTTCCAGTTATTTATCCCTTCCCCTAAGTTAGGCCTTAAGCCTCCCCCTTTCCTAATTTTTTGTCAGGGATTCTGTGTGGTGTTTGAGTGTGTTGTATCCCTGTTTTAATTTTTATTGGATTGGGTGTTTATTGTGTGTGTGTCTGTGTTTTTTGTCACTTAGTGTTTCCTCGACACAGTTATGTCGAAGGACACAAAGGTCTCAGGCTTCAAGAAGTGTGACTCGTGCTGTCAGAAGATGTCTCTGACAGATGATCACACTTCTTGTGTTTACTGCCTGGGACCTCTGCACCTGCAGGACTCTTGTGCTGTCTGCCATGCCTTCAGCCCAAGAGTCCTGCAGGAGCGCAGAAATAAATGAATACTGAGGGGCTTATTAAAGCCTGAGAGCTCCCCGACTAAGTTGGCTCCGGGGAAGCCCTCGAAACCAGTTAAGCCTTCGGCTCCAAGCCCTAAGCCATCGGCTACTGGTTCGCCTTCTGTGACTCGGCTCCGGCCAGAGCCGATCCTTCTATGTCACAAGCTACAGTATCGGCTCCATCCGGCGCCGATACTGCTAAATCTGGGCATTCAGTGTCTGCTCCGGCTGGAGCCGATGTATCCTCGGTTCCTTCGGCTCTACCTATCTCAAGAAAGAGATCAAGATCCCCTTCATTGGAGTCTATACATTCGGCTCTGAGATCACCCCTGCTCACGGAGCAGAGCCATCGGAGCCGGTCTTCTCGGTCGTCCAGGCTGTCTAACCATGACCTTGAGAGAGTGGTGAGTAGACTTTTAAAGTCTCAGGCATTGGCCCAAATGCTCCATAGCCCATCTCAACAGACGGTAGCTATTATACATCCACCTAACATTCCTCCTTCGACTCTCTTACAGAGCTCGGAGCCGGAGCTCCTCGGAGCCGTGACTGTTGTGACTTCGGAGCCGATACCACCCCCCCCCCCTTCGGCTCCGTCGTCCTCTGCTCCGATTTCCTCCTTGATGCCTTCATTGGAGGGATCCGGGCGTCTGGTCTCTCTCGTCTACTCCGAGGGGGCGAGTGGCATCGGACCCTTGTCCGACCCCGTTCTCCCTCTCGGAGCTTCGGCGCTGGTGAGCTCAGCCCCGACATCAGCCTCGGAGCTGTCCCTGTTGGTGCGGCCTGGGTTCCTATCTCTTCGGAGCAGGAGCCTTCTGGCTTCTCTGACGGGGGAGCCGTTGAGGTGATGAGTGTACTAGCCCCAGGGCATAGTCAACGGTCAGTTCCATCAGCTCCTCCCACTACAGTGCCTGCTGACGTCTTTTCCCACTCTCTTGCTCCCGGACCCAGAGATCCAATGCCTCAGGTTTCCCCACTGGGAATATCTTCCTCTTCCGAGGCTTCTCCTGACCCTTCAGGTGAACCTCCGCGTAAGAGAACATGTAAGAGGAAACATCTAGACTCCCCCGAGTCTATTACATCCGATACTGACTTGGATGAGTCGGAGGGATCCCCAAGGTCCCCCTCTGAGGATGTCTCTTTCTCAGACATCCTTGAACTCCTTAAGCAGAGGGGGAACTCGCCTTCCCTTAATCCTTCCGAGGATGAGTCTGTATACCTGGAGGCGTTCGGGTCTCGACCCTCCACCTCCTGGGTGTCTCCACCTTTCGACCCTCTTATGGATGTGGTGGCTCTGAAGGCGTGGATGGCCCCCGATTCGGTGGAACCCATTCCTCGGAGGCCTTTCTAAATTCATCACGGCCCCACCTGATAGGCAATATTTGACAAAAGTTGTCCTGGTTGATGCCATGGTGGTGGCTGCAGCCACCAAGAAGGAACTAGCTGATCCTTCAGTACCTATCCATCCTCCTAACAAGGATTTCAGGACTATGGATAGGTACGGCAAGCGGATTTTTTCTTCAGCGACCTTTGCCATGCGGTCGCTGAACTACTTGTGTCACTTCACCCGCCTTCAAAGAGATGTTCTTAAAGAGTTGGGAGAAGTTTTACAGGATCCGTCAGCTGCTGGGTCCCAGGATAAAATTAACTCACAGCTAGGAATCCTAAACTCCATTGTTAACTCCTCCATGCGGCTCATTTCATATGCAGCCGATGGAGCAAGTAGGGCCGCAGGCACAGGAGTGGCTTTAAGGCATCAATCCTGGATGCGGCTTTGTAATTTTGCAGACTCCTTCAAGGCGTCCTTCACAAACTCTCCTTTTGATAGTTTGACCTTGTTCAGACCTCAAGTGAAAGACACCTTGATTAGATGCGAACAAGATGGCAAGACTCTTTCTGCCATAGGAGTCCATTTCTCCACCCCTTCAAGACCTTAAAAGGTCAGAAGGGAGGGAAAAATGTGGTCCCGCAAATCTCAAGGAGTCACGCCTGACGCACGAGGTCAGTTTACCCCCAGAGGCAGAGGGGGTAACAACAACAGACGCTGCCCTAGGGGCAGAGGGGGTCCGCAGAATCAGGGTAGCAGGGAGCCTCTCTCTGACAAACCCTTCCAGCATCCCTGAGTTGTTGCCAGATTATCCACCTTCAGAGGCAGTCGGGGGAAGATTATCGCTGTACCCAAAAGCATGGCTTTCCCTTTCTCAAGACAAATGGGTACAGTCGATTATATCCGAGGGTTACAAAATTCCCTTTATTCAAACCCCAGTTCAGCAAAAGGGAACCCTTCCAGGCATTCCACCCGGTCTAAGGGAACCAGCAGTACCAGAGATATCAAAACTGCTAGCAAAAAGAGCCATCCAGTCAGTCCCAGCAGACCAAATAGGATCCAGAATCTACTCAAGGTTCTTTTTAGTACCAAAAAAGACAGGGGACTGGAGACCAGTGTTAGATCTCAGCAAACTAAACAAGTTTGTAAAGAAAACAAGATTCCGGATGGTCACGCTTCAGTCCATTCTGCCCTTTCTGGGCAAGGACAATTGGATGTGCTCGGTGGACCTTCAGGATGCGTACGATCACATAAAAATTCACAGGTGCTCCAGAAGGTTTCTTCGCTTTCGGCTCGGGGCCAGTCACTTCCAATTCAGAGCCCTGCCATTTGGACTCACTACAGCCCCCAGAGTGTTCATCAAATGTATGGCAGTGGTTACGGCTCACCTGAGACGTCAAGGATTCCAGGTGTTTCCATATCTAGACGACTGGCTCCTCACTGCCACCACCAGGCATCAACTTCTCCAAGCCAGAGGTTACACCATTCACATTTGCAGAGGGCTAGGGATTTCTATAAATTTCAAAAAATCTGCCTTGTCGCCCTGTCAATCTATTACCTTTATAGGCGCCAAATTGGACACCGTACAACTTTCAGCAAAGTTAACAGACCAAAGGATCTTGGATAGTCAAAACCACATCCATGTGATTCTTCACAGCGACAAAATTCAGGCCAGATTTGCTCTGAAAGTATTGGGTTTTATGGCGGCCACCATAACACTTCTTCCCCTTGCCCGCTTTTACATGCGTCTCCTACAATGGATGCTGTTCGCCCAATGGTCCTTTCAACGATTTCCCATGTGTCACAGGATCATAATAACTCCAATTTGCAAAAGGCATCTGACCTGGTGGATATTGTCCCATCAAGTCCATCAGGGCAGACCCTTTGTTCCTCCCGCCCCGGTCGCCACGGTTATATCAGACGCCTCCCTGATCGGGTGGGGGGGGCATTATCAGGGCAGGATGGTCCATGGCACTTGGCAACCTTTCGAATGTCACCTGCACATAAATGTCCTGGAGATGAGAGCAGTGCTTTTAACGTTGCAAGCCCACCACGACTCTCTTCCCCTGGGAACTATTGCAGTCCAAACGGACAATATGTCCGTAGTGTGGTATATCAACAAGCAGGGTGGAACCAAGTCCTATCCACTGTGTCAAGAGGCACTCAGACTTTGGCAGTGGGCAATCTCTTCTCAGCGGTTTCTGATAGCAACGCATATCCCTGGGAAATCCAACATCATAGCGGACAGGTTGAGCAGAGCTATTCTCATGCCTCACGAGTGGTCTGTCAAAAATCTGTGACGGAAGAGATTTTTCAGAAGTGGGGCCTTCCTTGCTGCGATCTTTTTGCTACCCCTCAAAACAGCAAATGCCCCGACTTCTTCTCTCTCTTCCCCCTTCCAGACCATTCCCCCAGAGACGCTCTAATCCAAGATTGGCCCCGAGGACTTCTCTATGCCTTTCCTCCTTTCCCTCTAATACCACAAGTAATTCAGAAAGCAACCGCCTTGAGAGCCAAGATGATTCTCATTGCCCCTTATTGGCCTCGACAGATATGGTTTCCGTTCCTACATTGTTATCTTTTGGTACAGCCATGGCATCTGGACCCGGTTCCAGATCTTCTGACCCACCAGCTGCACCAATCCATACCTTCTCTCAACCTCACTGCTTGGTTGCTCCACTTCCATCCCTAGCCAGGCTTCCTATGATTTCTAATCCCGTCTGGGATATCATAGTAGCTTCCCTTAAATCTTCCACCAGAAGGATTTACACTAGTAAATGGCAACGTTTCTCCTTCTGGGCAAAAGCTAGGAACATAGATCCCTTTACTGCTCCGATTCATTCGGTCTTGGACTTCCTATCTGAGATTTTTCATTCAGGATCTTCTTCCTCCACAGTAAAAGTTCAGCTGGCAGCCATTTCAAATTTTCATATCAGCTTGTTGGACCACAACATCATGGCACATAAACATTGCAAGGCATTCCTTAGAGGTATATTTTTACTTAAACCTCTGATTAGAGACCCCCCACCACAGTGGGATCTAAATTTACATCCTTGATTCTTCCCCCTTTCGAACCTGCGGCTACCTGTTCATTGAAATTTCTTTCTTGGAAGACACTCTTTCTAGTCACCATTACTTCTGCCAGGAGAGTATCTGAGCTTCATGCTCTCTGCATTCATCCTCCCTACTTAATCTTCCACAAAGACAGAGTTCCTCTAAGGACTAATCCGTCTTTCTTACCCAAAGTGGCATCGCAGACTAACTTAAATCAATCTATTGATCTTCCAGTTTTTTTCCCAAATTGTTCTAATAGAGCGGAACAAAAACTCTACATTATCTCGATGTTCACCGCCAACTCAGATATTATCTGGACAGAACCAAACATTTTAGGAAATCTGATCAACTGTTTTTATCCTATGCAGAGAACAGGAAAGGCCTTCCAGTATCCAAGGTAACCCTATCTAGATGGCTGTCTTCTGTGATTACATGCATTTATCAGCTCAGAGGTAAAGAGTTGATTTCTAGGCCAAAAGCCCATTCTACCAGAGCACTAGCTACATCTACAGCTTTTCAGGCTAGACTTCCAATACACACTATTTGTGCAGCAGCCACATGGGCCTCTCCTCATACCTTTGTTTCGCATTACAAATTAGACTTGGCCTCCAGAGACAGAGCAAATTTTGGTTCCACCGTTCTCAAGAGTCTGTTCCATTGAGCCACCCATGATAGAGGTGCTAGGGACGCGGTCCCATCCAGCAAGAATGAAGGCGAGATTGACAACTTAACATTTAGAAGTTATGTACCTACCATAACGTTCCTGTTAGTTGTCTTCTCTCGCCTTCTTTCTTGCGTCCCGCCCACCATCCCCCTAGCCTGGTCAGACCGAGAAGATTGTTCCTCTTCCTTTAAGAGTCTTGATCCAATTTTTCCAGCTAATCAGCTTACTAGTGTCACTAGATCAGGTTGATCTTCTTCGGGGGATTATTATTATTATCTTTTCCTCCTCCTCTCCAGTTGGAGGAATATATTGCATAATTTTCCTTAGCTACCAAACGAGATTTGGGTAGTCATTACCTTGCATCATGGGATATAGGGTTGCCTCGAGCCGGTAAAATTAGCTCTCGAGCTTTAGTAAGTGGCCGAGTTGGAGCCGAGGATCGGCTCCGAACCCATCCAGCAAGAAAGAAGGTGAGAGAAGACATCTAACATGGAACGTTATGGTAGGTACATAACTTCTCATTTTTTATTTGCAAATATTATGCATCACTTATAATTTATCTAGTCATTGTCAAATCCTGCCTTCTTTTAAACCATGTTCCTCCTATGCATCTATTGTTCCCACAATTGTATGTCATTTGCTCCTACCATTTTTTCTAAAGATCCCAATTCCAGTTGCTCTATCTCTGTTACTATATTCGCTACTTCTAGAAAATTTGGTTTAGACTTTACTTTCCATTTTTTAGTAATTGTTTTTTTTTTTGGCAGCCACCATAATTAGACTCGGCAAGGCCTTACTATGTGTAGGTAATTTGAATTCTGTGTCATAGCTCAAAGAAATAATTTCCTTAGTTAAAACAATTTGCTCAGTCAGTATCTCTGACAGAACAGTCTGCAAGGTATCTTTAAATTCTGCCAACTCATATTCCCAGAAAATATGTTCCCCAATTGCCTGTTTCTTCCCTGTCACACACCTCCAATATTTGCTATCTACCCGAGGAAAAATTATTTGAAGTCTACTTGGGGTATAAAAATATCATGTAAGCACTTCCAAGCAAAGATCCTAAATCTTCTAAACTTTGTTGCATGTTTGGGAGATGTACATACATCCCCCATTGCTTCATTGTGGATTGTTTATCCAATCTCTCCAATCCCTTTAGCTATCATGCAGTATTTTGTATGCTGTACTAATTATTCCTTTTTTAACAGCAGCTTCTGCTCTATATTCTACTAAAAACTCTGCCAGTGCTTTTTTGTGCTTAAGGTCCCCATGTTTCTTTCTCTTTGCCTATACTCTGATAATAATCCTTGATAGGGAAGGCAGTCTGTAGCCTGCAGTCCAAAAAAATTATTGGCCTCTTCTCATTCTTTTACATTTCCCTCCCTAGTCTTAGCTTATCTGTCGAGCAGAAATTGGTACAGGCAGTCTCTTGTTCCCAACTACTTAAAATAGTAACAAAAGGTCTGTCTGCCTTTTTGTACATGTTTGTTATTCTTCCTTTAACCTTCACAATGGCAGGTTCTTCCACCTCCAAAATCTTTGCTAACGAAATGTCAGCTAGCTCTTCTCAGTCAGTCAAAATAATGGCATCTGTTATTGTTGAAACTTCAGCTTCTGAGATGCCTAGTGCACCTGCACTAATTTTTACTGTAGGCTGGCAAACCCAAAGTTAACACACACCTTTTTTTCCTGTCATGAATTGGAACAGATTAGTAGAAACTCTTAAGGACACAAAGGAAAAGACTAGGAACTTGCAGGACTATCCCTTTTAAATGAAAAAGAAAATAAATGAATGTTTTTATTACTGATGTCAGTCTTCATTCTGTCCTCACAAATGGGTTTGGATCCAATCTGTCAGATCTGACTTGACTGATGATACAGCTCTCAGCCACCAGATCTCTGGAGCTTTTCCATTACCCACAGTGCACTTTGCTAATTACCCCAGATCTCCTTTGCCACTTCTAGCTAATGGGACATAAACTACCAGTCTCTCACGGGCTGTATTGGACAAGTAAAGTTTTTTCTTTGTGATTCCTCTTCTTATTGAACAGTTTTCACCTTAGCTTACCTTGAAACGTTTTAGTCTTTACTGTTTGTGGTTTATAATTTCTTTTTTGCTGTATTCTTCCTTGTCTTTACGACTTCGTTATATTTCCGACATACCATTGTTGGTATTTCCTTGCCCCCTCTTCTCCTTAACTGTACTTAGAGGGTTGTAATCTCCTCTGCTGTTCTTCAGTCTCCCTTCATACTTGGTACTGTTAGATACTGTCATTAGTATCTCCATTTTTCTTACAACTTGGTCGTAGTTCTAAATACAATTGGTGGTATTGTTCTTCCTTCTTTCAGCTTGTTTTTTAAAAACAATGCTTATTATTTTGACTTTATCTTATTGAATTTTGATGTATAGTTATTGTGGAAATGTATTTTACAATGAAGCGTGACAAACCTGCAAGTTTTGGATGCACATTGCGTGTGTGTGTGTGTGTGTGTGTGTGTGTGTGTGTGTGTGTGTGTGTGTGTGTGTGTGTGTGTGTGTGCGCGTAAGTACTACTTGGGTCCATTGCACTTAAAGGAAGATTGCTTGATTTGTCACGGATTTAATCTGTGAGCATTAACTCGCCCTAAAAATAAATGGATATTAAAGGTGTCCTTCCTTCCTCTTTTGGAGAAGCCATATCCCAGTCTCAAATGTCGAAACCCTTTATCTTATCAAAATCTTCCTCCGACTCTTTACAGAAGAGGAGTGATAAACATTTGCTTGCAGTCTCTCTTCTGTTAAAATTCTTGTCTTCTAAAATTATACTATCCATATCCAGCATTCTACATAATTCTAATATACCTAACCTTTTTTAATATTCTTTATACTATTCACATTTATAGCAAAGATTCTCACCTTTTTTGTAAAACTGAATACCTTTTTCATCCTTTGCCTTTTTTATTCTTTCAAACCTATATTCTTACATTTTCATTTTCTTTTATTCTTTTCCCAATAAAATTAATTTTACCTTTAATCGTCTCCCAATTAATGGCTTCTTCACTTGAATTTGCTATTATTCTATCCTCTTCTTTTCTCCTCTTTTATACTTATCTTTTCCTAATCCCTTAGTCTCTGTCATTATATTTTCTTCCTGCTCTTCATCTTGTTCCACTTCTGTTTTATGTTCTTGAACAATTTCTTGTTCGTGTTCAGCCCCCCCCTTCTTTTATATTTTCTTTGCATTCATCCATGAATGCCATTTGTTCACATTTTACACATTTCCATTTCCATTTTTTTGCTTCATGACCTACTTTACCACAAATACAGCACTTTGTCTTGTTAGAGTTAACTAGTTTAAATGATTATTTTTACCACAAAAAAGAAATGTGTTTTTTGGTCATCCCCAGTGTTTCAGAAACTCCCTTTCTTTCCACATTTATCATAGTTGGAATATGTATTCTGTTTTTATTTTTCCATTTGTAGTGCAACAACACAAACCTGTATTATCATATATGTTTGCAATGTCCATAATATTTTTGCATACAGTCTTTAAACAGTCCTTCAGTACTTCTTTTTTTTACTTCAGTTCATAGCTGCACATACATTTTCTTTTTTGTCTCTCTGTTAAACACTTGAATACCATACAAGTTTCACGACTGTAATTAGTCTTTACTTCATATTCTTTTAGAAAATTTTCCATATACTGTCCTGATTCAAATAAAATATCACAAAAAGAGATTTTATTAATAGGAATAAATGCCCTTATTTCTCTAGGAGAAATACCCAAGGGCACAATAGTATCCTCTCAGATTTCATACCTAGCAAGTTCTTTCTCCTTCTTGCTGCTTATTCTTACAAGATATTTCTCCCTTCTCACATCCATTTTCTTT
This sequence comes from Protopterus annectens, assembly GCF_019279795.1. Classification (NCBI taxonomy): domain Eukaryota; kingdom Metazoa; phylum Chordata; order Ceratodontiformes; family Protopteridae; genus Protopterus; species Protopterus annectens. Next base: position 1,130,180,769 of record NC_056731.1, on the reverse strand, counting down.
TCTTTCCACTTTTCTCCTTCTCACATGCTTTGCGCACATGATCTCTTCACTTCTTTTCTTATTTCTTCCACTTCTTCCTGGATCATGTCCATAATTTCTCTCCATGACCCTGCTTTTTTGCTTTCTGGTTCCCTCTGAATAATTTAGATACACAAGCCGTGACCCACCCGATTTGAAAGGTTGTAGTAATACATCCCTGCTGCAATTTACCATTTCCCTCAAACAATCTCTCCTGGAACAGTAATTCTGAATCCTGTGAAAGTTCGATAAACTTCACTTCATTCTTCTCCTTTCCTTCTTATCCATTTTGAACCTCCACTCCTCTCCTTCACTTATTTCTTCCGATGACAGCATTTTTTGTTAAGGCTCAACTGTCTTCATATTTAAACCATTCAGTTGTCATTCCATTTCTTTCGACAACTGATTTCAACTACCCTGCCATTAACTTGGAAAATTACTTGAGTACCAACACCTTTTTCCAGTGGTTCTTGGAATTCATAAATTCCAACGCCCTAGATCAACTAAGCCATTGTCCCACCAGGGGCTCCAATATCTTAGACCTGGTCATTGCCAACATGGGAGATGTTCCACACCAGTGGTCATCCCCTCATTGGTCAGGTCTGACCATAAGCAAATTACCCTTGACATCCACATCCCACCCCCCAGTAAGGAAACCTCCGTAAAAAAATTCTCCAAAGCCAACTTCATGCTATTCAAGTCAGAAGTGACAAACTTCATGACATCCATGCAGATGGGATCTGAAAGTTCGACTGCTGAATCCCACACTAAGACACTGTATGAGCACACCCACTCGTGCATGAATCGTGCCATCCCAAATAGTGCCAAGATGCTCTCCTCCAAAAAAAGGAAGCCACTCTGGTGGTCCCCTGCTATAAACAAACTATACAACAAACTATACAACAGAGGAAAATCCCAGGATGCAAAAAACTCCCTTACCAGCCTCAGTAAGAAGCTGAGATCCCTCATAAAATCCTCACGAGCTAGTTATGAAAATAAATTTGCCAAAGATTCCAAAGACAACCACAAGGCTTTCTGTAGTTATGTCAAGAATCTAAATGGCAATGCTCAGATCTGCTCTGAGCTACAACAGAATGGCATTAAATATACTGATCCCAAGGATATTGCCAGTATCCTGGCAGATCAATTTAGTACCAACTTCACCCCCCTCACCCCCTAAAGGGCCCATCTCAATACCAAAAGATTGCCAAATTTCTGGTAATCACGGCCACACCGGTAGAAACTGCACTCTCCAAAGCTAAGAATACAGCATCCGTGGGACCGGATGACATCCAGGGCTGTGTACTACATGAGCTACAAAATGAACTGGCACCTCACCTAAGTGTAATGTTTAATCTGATATTGTTAATTCTCGTTCATTCCTTATGTATGGGTATCGGTTCCGAGCTCGGAACCGAGCTGGCTATTTTCCAAGCTCGCATCAGCTTCAAACTCTTGAGCTAAACTCTTACCCACAATTCCCCTCTCCCTGTTACCTCAGATTTTGTTTGCCGCGTTGCCATCCGGTCGTATCAAGCTACTTCTCTTGCGCTAAGTACAGGCAATTGTTGTTTAATTGCTTTACAAATTACTTTTCTGTCAGAAAAGTTAATATTTTATTATCTCTTGCCCTATCGCATCTAGCGTTCATAATTTCAGGTTTTCTTCTCTGTCCTTTACTTATTCTTTTTACAGCAAGGTAATTTCTCCTTTACCATCGTTGGTAATCCCTTTTCATTTCTCTTTCATACCTTCGGGTACTTTTTTGTATCATTGTTGGTACTTTTCTTTTTGTTATTATAGCAGATAAAAAGGGCAGTCCGGAGTTTAAGCGGTGTTGTGATTGCGGACACAAACTGCCTACTTCGGATGCACACTCTTTGTGTTTATTGTTTGGGAGCTTCCCATTTGTCTGTTGAACCACCTTGTACTATATGTGAAAACTTTTCTAACAGGACTTTGTTAGAAAGGAAAAATAAACTGATACTGAAGGGACTTCTAAAATCTCCCTTTTCAGAGGCTATTTCTGGGTCAGAGGTCTCAACCCCTCCTAAAGCCCATAAGAAAATGCATGCTTCTACTAAGGCTAAATCCTTGCTTTCGTCCCTGGCTGGGGACTCTCAACAACCAAAATTTAAAAAGGCTACAATTTTGGCTCCAGAGCGCTCTGTCAGCCCCAGTGCTTTCGGTGCCCAGACCTTCGGCACCGAAGCCTTTGGCTCCATTAGTAATTTCAGCTCTGTCCTCTCCTGCAGCCTTCTACAGATCTGCACTGAGGGGCTCCTGGGTTCAGACCTTCACCACTGTATTGGCACTGACCGTTCAGTCGGCGCAGACCTTGACTTCGTCGTCTCTGAGATCTTCCTCGGAACCAAGGCCTTTATTACTGACTCCAGTTTTGTCTGTTGCAGATGTTCATCGTGCATACAGCTGCAGTAATCACAGATGGGTTTTCTGCCGTCAGGCAGGTCCTCGGTCGGCCGAATTCCAAAGTCTAGGTCCGGCGTCGGTTGTTGTCGCTTTCTTTCCTGACGTCAGTGAGGCAGGGGTATATAAGACACAGCCGACGCCATTTTCTTCCGTCTTTTTTGCCGCGCATTGCCCAAAGCAGAAGCAGTTCGCAAGTGCCGGTCGGCCAGCTCCTGAAATTACGAAAAATTGGAAACCGAAGTCTTCTTTAAAGCTAAGTACCCCATTGGGGAACCTTTTCTTGCCTCAGACCGATGTCAGAAAAATTGTATTTCTTGTGGGAAGCAAATACCGCATAAGGATTTCCATTCCCTCTGCATACCTTGTTTAGGCCCAGACCACGACGTCTCGGGCTGTCATTTTTGCCCTACTTTCAATAAATGCACTATTAAGCGTCGGGCGGAGTTTGCCCAACACCTTTTTGGTAAAGCCTTTGATTATAAAATGTCGTCGGAGACTCCAACTACCGTTTTGTCCAAAAAACGCAAGGACAGGGACCGACACACGAGGTCCGCGGTCTTCACCGACACCACGCCAAAACCGGCTACACGTGGTCCGGTTCTCAGCGAGACGCCTATGCAGTCCCTGACTACCGACGACACTTCTTTGGCGGTGTCTTCTGTAACCGAGACTGCAGGTACCTCTGCCCATACCCAGACTACAACCACCGAAGCCACTGTGAGCGTTGAGCCTCCTAATGTGGACAGGTCCACTTCCACCCATGGTGTCTTTAGACCCTCATCTTCCTTTTCCATTAAGGCCTTTACTAAGTCCAAATCAGCCAGGCATCCCAAGAGGCCTGTTGCACAGGGCCCATCTCCAGGCCCCATGCCTAAAAAGCAGATGCTTAAAATGGCTGAGGATTTAATTACTCTTATCAGGGGTTCCCAACCCCCTCCAGACAAGAGACCCAGAGTGGAGGAAGATTCTCCCTCTTCTGATCAGGGCTCCATTTTTTCAGAATATTCTGATGTAGAGGAACACTCTTACTCCCCTTTTGAAGATTCTGATGCAGAGCAGTCCATTCCTTCTGTATCTCCTCCAGAGGATTTTTCTTTTGGGGAAACCTTGCACACCTTGAGGGAACACTTCCATTGGGAAGGCCAAGACTTTTCTGATTCCAAGAAAAGACTTAGGGAATTTCTTTTGTTACCTCAACACAGACCTCCTGTCTTGGACATACTTGATGATGTTTATTTGGTGGCTTGCCTTAATCCGGATTCCCTGCCTCCTGCCCCAGTCAAGCCTGATAGGTACTACAGAGTTCCTAACTCTCACCAATTTCTTTACAAAAGCCATAATGCTGACCCTGAAACCATTTCTCAAGGCCCCAAGGGAATGAAGGCCTCTACTGCTAAGAATCCACTACCTTCCGAAAGAGAGTCAAGATCCTTAGAAAGGTGGGGAGAAAAGGTATATACCTCGGCCACCCTAGCCATGAGGGCCTTAAATTGTCAGTTTCATATGCTTAAATATCAGCAGTTTCTGTTATCACAATTAAGAAATAAAATGTCTCAACCTGAATAACCAGATTTGAAGGAGTTGCAAGATATGATGCATAGTGCAGAACAAGTGGGTAAACACACCTTACAATGTGGCTGTGATGCCCTAGAGGCCTCAAGTAGAGCTGCTGTTCCAGGATCAGTCATTCGTAGACATGCCTGGCTTAGGGAACAAATCTTGCCTGATCATGTGAAAGCTAAACTACTAGATGCTCCTTTACAAAAGGATGTGCTATTTGGTACTAATGCTGAGGAGATACTACGGAAAATGGAAGAAAAAGCCAAATCTATGCAAACTGTCAAAGCTTTTCTACAGGTTCAACCACCACGTTTTAGCAGAAATTGGCCTTCTAAAAACTGGTCCTTTCCAGCCACGGACAAGCCCCAAAGAGGTAGATACAGGCGCACAAGGGGCAGAGGACAATCACAAGGATCATATAGAGGCAGGCAATGGCAAACTCCAGCACCAAGAGGTGGCAAGACAGTGCACAACAATACAGGAAACAAACCCAATGACTTCCTCCTTTCCATGCCAAGCAAGTCTCAGCTGGCAGCACCCTTGGGAGGAAAGCTGGCATTATTTACAAGAAATTGGCATATTGTCACAACAGACAAATGGATCCTGGATGTTATAAACAGAGGCTACAGATTTCATTTTCACACTCTTCCAAAAATGAGAGGCATGCCAAACCTGCCACACAATCAAAGGGCAGAGGCACAACTACAAATTTCAAAGCTCATAGATATGAAAGCTATTCAAGAGGTACCTACTCACGAACAAGGTCAAGGTTTTTATTCCAGGCTATTTCTGGTACCAAGGAAAGGAACCAACTGGAGGCCCATTTTGGACTTATCCATCCTAAACACATTCTTACTCGTACCAAAATTCAAGATGCTCACATTACAGCAGCTTCTTCCCATGCTGGGCAAGGAGTTTTGGCTGGTAACATTGGACCTCAAGGAGGCATACCTGCATGTCCCAATCAAAGCTGCAGAAGATACCTCAGATTTCTTGCAGGTTCAATCCACTATCAATTCTCTGCATTGCCCTTTGGCTTATCTACTGCGCCCAGAGTATTCACGAAATGCCTGGCATCAGTAATTGCCTACTGCAAACTTCAAGGGATACAAATTTACCCTTAATTGGATGACTGCCTGATCCAAGTGGACAGCAAGCACATACTTCTGGAACATCTGGCTTATGTAACACGGTTACTGAATTCTCTGGGTACAGTCAACAAAGAGAAATCCAGACTAACACCATCTCAGAAAATAACTTTCCTGGGTGCCAACTTGGACACAAACACCCAGATGGCCTATCTTATGCCAGAAAAACAGGGGCAACTAACTCAGTACTTCAAAATACTAGCAAATTGTACCAGGCTTACTGCAAGGAAAATCCTGCAGGCTCTGGGCTTCATGGCATCTTGCATTCTTTTAATCCCATGTGCAAAGTTGCATATGAGGAAACATCAATCGTACCTAAAAAACCTATGGTCTCAACACAGCCACAGTTTGGAAACAATAATACTAATAATTCCATGTTTGCAAAAGGAATTTCTATGGTGGGCCCAAGCATGTCAAACAAACACAGGTCTCCCATTCTGCAAGCCTCAAGCAAATCAAGTCATCACAACAGACGCCTCAGATTACGCCTGGGGGGGCACACATGACAGACAGGTGCATTCAGGGCAAATGGTCTCAAAAGGAAAAGCACCTGCACATCAATCAGAAAGAAATGCTAGCAGTGATAAATGCAATTACAACTTTCAAGGACCTCCTGCATCCAGGACAATTATTGATAAGAACAGACAACACCACAGTAATGTGGTACATAAACAAACAAGGAGGAACACATTCATACCCCCTGTGCAGACTAGCCATGACACTTTGGAACTTGGCTCTGGAATGGCAAATCGAACTTCAAGCACAGTACTTGCCAGGTTTGGAAAACACGCTGGCAGACCATCTAAGCAGAAATATGACAGATCCACATGAATGGAAGTTGCATCCTCAAGTGTTTACAAAGATAATCCAGGCGTGGGGGAGGCCAGACATAGATCTCTTCGCCTCCCACAGGAATCATCAATTGGAAAAGTTCTGTTCAAGGACCTTTCATCCAAAGGCCTGGAGAGTGGACACCTTTTCATTCAGTTGGACAGCATGGACAGTTTACGCTTTCCCACCTCTGCCTCTTCTGCCCAAGGTGCTCTTGAAAGCAAGAGCAGACAGACTGAAGATGATACTGATTGCTCCAGACTGGCCAAGACAACACTGGTACCCACTCCTGAGGAGCCTAACACATACTCCTCCCTGGTCCCTACCTCTAATGCCTCTTCTGCTGACTCAGCACAGCTACAAAACTCTTCACAGTCAGCTGAAAACACTCAATCTCGCTGCATGGAAAATTTCTTAACACCACAACAGACCCTACTCCCCAAAGAGGTGCAGGATGTCATTTTGGAGGCCAGAAGGCCATCTATTAGAAAGGCTTACTCCGCAAAATGGAAACGGTTTTGCTCTTGGAATGAGAAAAAAGGCCAGGACCCTAGAAAACTGAATTTGCCTCAGGTATTACAGTATCTAGCTGAGCTGCTGAACAGTGGACTTTCATTTTCCTCCATAAAAATGCATGCCTCAGCCATTTCTGCAGAATTCAACACTGATCCACCCTTATTCTCTCACCCACTCTTAAGACAGTTCCTCAGAGGGGCTAAGAATATAAGACCACCAAGGAAGCCACCAATGCCAGCCTGGGATCTTAATTACATTCTAGAAAAATTAACATTGCCTCCCCTTTGAACCAGCTGCCTCAACAGATTTGCAATATTTGTCCTGGAAAACAGCTTTCCTTCTGGCCATTACCTCAGCTCGTAGGGTTTCGGAACTACAAGCCCTCATGGCTGTGCAGCCCTTTCTCATCTTCCATCAGGACAGGGTTTCCCTTCGAACCAACCTGTCATTTATGCCTAAAGTGGTATCAAGGGTAGCTTTAAATCAAGCCATACACTTACCTACCTTTTATCCCAATCCTCAAAACAAAGGGGAAAGGCTGCTACACTCCTTAGACATCCATAGACAGCTACGTTATTTGGACAGAACAAAGCCTTTCAGGAAATCAAAACAACTTTTTGTGTCCTATGCTGTAGGAGCTCAAGGGAAGCCAGTTACCAAACAGACAATTTCAAAATGGATAGGCCACTGCATACGGTTTTGTTACTCCTATCATGGAAAATCTGTCCCTACAGGCATCAGATCCCACTCCACCAGGGCCACAGCTACCTCTACAGCCTTCCTCAGAGGAGTTCCTACCAAAGATATTTTGGAGGCAGCCACTTGGAGTTCTGTGCATACCTTCACAAAACACTACCACCTGCCTTTATATCCCAAAACTAGAGCAGGCTTTGCCACTGCTGTGTTGCAGGGCATTCTGGCTCATCCCAGTTCCACCTAGTGCCTACCACCCTGTGCGTAGCTTTGGGATTCTAACCATCTGTGATTACTGCAGCTGTATGCACGATGAACATAGTACAGTTTTGTACCTACCATAAATGTAGATGTTCGAGTGCTAATACAGCTGCAGTACAGCTTTCCCTCCCTCCTTCCCCTCTTGGTAATGGCCTATGGCCTAACCCCTCTTCATACAACCTGATTGGGTTATCCTTCTATGGTATATTTGCTTGCAACTACTGATTTTTGATTATATTGCATTGCATGTATATAAATATAATTTATGTATTGCCTTCCTTCTGGGGGCACCTGACATCTGGGGCAAGAAAGACTGAAGAAAATGGCGTCGGTTGTGTCTTTTATATACCCCTGCCTCACTGACGTCAGGAAAGAAAGCGACAACAACCGACGCTGGACCTAGACTTTGGAATTCGGCCGACCGAGGACCCGCCTGACGGCAGAAAACCCATCTGTGATTACTGCAGCTGTATTAGCACTCGAACATCTACATTTATGGTAGGTACAAAACTGTACTTTTCGGCACCGATCCCTGTGTTGGTGCAGACAGTGACATCAGCACCGATGACTTTTTCGGTGCAGACTACAGTAGTTCAGTCTTTCTCGGCACCATTGTCCTCGGTGCTATCAGATGAGATGGGTACTGAGTCTGCCTCTTTTGTGGACAGGCGTGTTTCTCCCTCAGTCTCTGTGAGGTTCACTAGAAGTCTTTCTGAACATGATGTGTTGCATCTTGTGGACCAGACATTCTTGGTCAGAGGTATTCCACCCCGCAGGAACTATCCTTCCTTGGGAGGTGATCACCAATCTCCAAAGAAACCTTATTCTCCTCCTTCATTGCCTCTAAAGTCCATGGATATAGTACAGTCTTCCCCTTCTGCGGTTCCCTTTATGAATCTCACTAAGGAACCGCAGTTGCCTTCGTGGCATGAAAGTTTTGCTATGACCCAGGATGTCAGCTGTGATACGCATAGCTTGCTGCTCCACAGCCAACCAGGGACTTCGAGTCGGCAGGCTGAGCCACTTAGGGGAGGAGTGCCCCCTGTCCTTGACATACACTCCTCTCCAGGTGGACCAGCCTTACAACTGATGGAGAAGGCTTTTGCTGCTGCTGGCGATACCGGACTGTCTATACCTCCGCCCGCCTCTGGTACACTAGTTTCACAATTTGCACCTAGTGGACACCGGGTGCAAGGACCCCAGGGCATTTTCCCTCAGGAATCCCCTTTTCCATTGTCTTCCCCAGCTCTTCCCGCTGAGGAGGTCCACTGGAAAAGTTTGTGTAAGAGGAAGCACATGGACTCCACAGAGGAGACTCTCACTGAAGACACAAATTACGATGAGGAAGATGTCCTCGGTCACCCTCTGAGGTATCCTTTGGCGATATCCTTTAAATCCTGAAACAGAGAGGTGACTGGCAGCCCTCTAATCCAACCCCTGAGAAATCTTGTGTTCCTGCAGGCTTTTCGCGCCCGGCCCCCTACCTCCTGGGTTACTCCACCTGCCGATGAACTTGTCAAGTTCATCGTGCAGTGTGCTTGGAAGGTCCCTGATACTGTTTAAGCTATTCCCCGGTGGCCAGATAAGATCTTGTCCCCTCCTGCTTCAGATCCCCATTGGTCCAAATGTCTTCCTGTAGATGCTTTGGTGGTGGCAGCAGCAACAAAAAAGATCTGGCAGAAGAAGAAAGCCAGACTGTCCATCTGCTTAACAGAGAGTCCCGGGCCCTTGACACAATAGGGAAGCGCACTTTTGCTTCAACGACCTTTGCTATCGGGTCCTTGAATTATATGGCACATTTTACCAGGCTTCAAAGGGATCTGGTTTCTGAGCTCTCCAACATTGGCTGGTGTAGTGTCTGATGCAGTCCGTGACAAAGTGGCCTCTCAGCTGGCCACCATCGAGTCTAAATCTAACTCCTCTATGTGATTGATATCTTATGCATCAGAATGAGCAGCTAGAGTGGCGGGTTCATCTGCGGCCTTGAGATGACACGCCTGGATGCGCTTGTGCAACTTCGCGGAACCTTTTAAGTCTTCCTTTCTTAATGCCCCCATTGAGCCCTCCTCATTGTTTGGGCCCAAAGTTAAAAGCACATTGGCCAGATGTGAACAAGACGGTAAGACCCTTTCTGCCGTAGATGTCCGTTATTCTTCCCCTCAGCGTGCTTTCTCCCGAAACCAAAAGAGTGGGAAGATATGGTTCAATAAATCTCAGGGTCCTTTCCATGACACACAGGCCGAGTTCTCCCCCTGAAGCAGAGGGGGAAACTCGCGGGGAAGACGCTCCTTTCAGGGCAGAGGGGGACAGCATAACCAGGGTTCCAGGGATTCTTTCCGTGGTCAATCCTACCAACGCTCCTGAAGAGCGGCCCAACTCCTTTCCTCTGGAGGTGGTTGGGGGATGTTTCACCTTGTACCCTTCTGCCTGGCTAACCATCACCACCGATTCTTGGGTACAAAGGATCAAAACCAGAGATTATCATATTCCCTTCGATCTTTGTCCCGTTCCTTCAAAAAATCTTCCCACCGTTCCACCCAGTCAAAGGGAAGAAGCAGCACTACAGATAGGAAAGCTGCTAAGAAAGAGTCATCCAAATAGTCCGTCCAGACCAGATAGGAGCCGGATTCTACTCAAGACTATTTTTGGTGCCAAAGAAAACTGGGGCTGGAGACCAATTTTGGATCTCAGTGTATTGAACAAGTTTGTAAGAGTACAAAAATTCCGGATGGTCACTATACAGTCTATCCTCCCGCTTTTGGAAAAAGACGATTGGATGGGCTCTATAGATCTTCAAGATGCATACTACCACATAAAGGTGGGCAGACCATCAAGAAGATTTCTGCACTTCCTTTCGGGAGCCAGTCACTACCAGTTCAGAGTACTGCCCTTCGGACTCTCTACAACCCCCAGAGTGTTCACGAAGTGCATGGCAGTTGTCATAGCTCACTTGCGACTTCAAGGATTCCAGTTATTTCCATACATAGACGACTGGCTCATTTCCGCCCCCACCAGACATCTACTGGAAAAAGCCCTGGCATACTCTCTTCTCGTTGCTCAAAGGCTGGGCATAACCATAAACTGGCAGAAATCCAATCTCACCCCATTTCAGTCGACAGAATTCATAGGGGTTATCTTGGACACAAAACTGCAGAGCTGCTATTCCAGAGCACAGAATCTTAAGGATAAAGCAACAACTAATTCCTGTCCTTTCAAAGGAAAAATCCACGGCTCACTCGTTCTGCAGCTGTTGGGTTCCATGGCAGCCTCCATCACCATTGTTCCCCTGGCCAGGTTTCACATAAGGCTTCTACAATGGCTACTGCTCACCCAATGGTATCCTTTTCAACATTCTCTTTCAGCCATGATTCGAGTAACCCACAGGTGCAAACAGGATTTAAATTGGTGGATGACGCACAGCCTGTCTCAATGGTCTCGCCCCTTTTCCCCCCAGCAGCCCAAGGCCACAGTGACCACGGATGCCTCCCTGATGGGGTGGAGGGGGCCTATGTCAGGGACAGATAGTCCAAGGCACTTGGTCCCAACAGGAGGCCCATCTGCATATAAATGTTCTAGAGCTGAGGGCGGTGCTTCTGGCGTTGTAAGCATTCCATCCCCTGCTGCCGTCTGGGACAATTGCGATTCAATCAGACAACATGGCGGTGGTCTGGTACATCAACAAGCAAGGTGGAACCAAATCTTACCCCCTTTGTCGAGAGGCCATGAGGATATAGCAATGAGCGATGTCTACCAACCGTTTTCTTCTAGCAATGCACATTCCCGGGAGGTCCAACGTGATAGCAGACAGACTCAGCAGGTGCATTCTGCAACCTCACGAGTGGTCCCTGAATCCCTTGATAGCGGCGAGATCTTCCACTGCTGGGGCCGTCCTTCCTGCAATCTCTTTGCATCCTCGGCCAACTACAAATGCAGCAACTTCTTTGCCCAGATCCCCCCTCTGGGACAGTCACCCATGGACGCTCTAGTCCACGATTGTCCCTCGGGTCTTCTGTATGCATTTCCGCCCTTTCCTCTCATTCCCCAGCTTCTGAAGAAAGCCCGGCGGTTGAAAAGCAAGGTAATCCTCATAGCACCTTATTGGCCACGACAGATTTGGTTCCCATTCCTTTGGCCTCACCTACTAGATCGACCATGGATCCTCCATCCAATCCCAGAGTTGATCTCACACCCACAGAACCGGATGCATCCCATCCTGAAGCTAACTGCTTGGCTACTCCAATTCCCTTGATTGCCAGGCAGAATGATCTTTCTTTACCAGTACGTGATATTCTCATTGTTTCTCATAAGTCCTCCAGTAGAATTATTTATCTGAGCAAGTGGAAAAGATTTACCTGTTGGCTGAAAGATAAACAAGTAGACCCCTTTTCAGCACCAGTGTTGATAATACTAGACTATCTGGCCGACCTTTTTCAGTCGGGTCTATCGGCCTCTACCATTAGAGTTCATTTGGCTGCAATTTCTAATTTTCATGAGGGTGTCCAAGATTCCTCTCTTATGTCCCATTAATTGTGCAAGATCTTCATAAAAGGTGTGAATCATCTGAAGCCACCTTTTAGAGAACCTATTCAACCATGGGATTTATTATTAGTTCTACAAGCTCTGACAGTGGCACCTTTTGAACCAGCCTCTTCTTGCGACCTCAAGTATTTGTCATGGAAAACCTTGTTTTTGGTTGCTATTACTTCTGCTAGACGTATTTCTGAACTTCAAGCTTTATGTATCAAGAGTCCATACTTGATTTTCCGTAGAGATAGAGTCTCTGAGGACTAATCCATCTTTTCTGCCTAAAGTGATCTCTGAAATGTCCATTAATCAAGCCATTGAATTGCCAGTTTTCTTTCCCAACCATTCAAACAGAGGAGAGTATTGCCTACATACCCTTGATATACACAGGTAAATCCGTTTTTACCTAAACGGGACTAAACCATTTACCTAAACAGGACTAAACCCCTTTGTAAATGTGACCAGTTATTTTTGGCCTTTTCTGGACCTAGATTAGGGTCAGCTGTTGCTAAAGGTCACATTAGCTAGACGGTTGAAGGACTGTGTGACCTTTATTTACACACAACATAATATTTCGTTGCCTACTACCATGAAAGCTCATTTGACAAGGTCGGTAGCAACTTCTGCTGCCTTCCATGCCAGAGCTTCTTTACATGACATCTGTGCAGCTGCAGCTTGGGCTACACCTCATACCTTCATCAATCATTACAAATTGGATTTGGTCTCAAGGGGAAGAGCATCTTTCGGTTCTATGGTGCTCAGGAATGTCCTTCCATGACAGCCTCCCAGGAGTAGAAATAACTGGGGACTCTGTCCCATACGTAAGGAATGAACGAGGATTAACCATATCAGATAAAGAAGTTATGTCTTACCATAACATTCCATCTGTATTGTTGATCCTCGTTCAGTCATTACGACCCTCCCTCCTTCCCCCTCCTGTGGTTTCTAGTGGATCTCACCATCCAGTTCTCTTAGGTTATTTGACCAGAGGTAGCCTCTACCTTCTTTAACTTGCAAACTCAATCTGAGGTAACAGGGAGAGGGGAATTGTGGGTAAGAGTTTAGCTCGAGAGTTTGAAGCTGATGCGAGCTTGGAAAATAGCTGGCTCTGTTCCGAGCTCGGAACCGATACCCATACGTAATGACTGAACGAGGATCAATAATACAGATGGAACATTATGGTAAGACATAACTTCTTTATCATAGCCTCACCTCAGGCTTCGTGCCCACTGAGTGGTACACAGCTACAGTTATCCCACTCCACAAGTGGGGAACCACCATCCCATCAGTCTGACGAGCCTGATCTGCAAGGGCATGGAACGCATTATCATGGAACTTATAAACAAAGACATTGGCAACCTTCAAACACTGGAACCCACTCAGGTGGGGTTTGTGAAGGGCCGATCTTGTCTCCTGAACCTGATTGACTTCTTCGAATCAGTCTCCAGAGCTGTGGACGAGCCTAAGGCAGTCCACACAGCCTATCCGGACCTCGCCAAGACCTTTGACACCATCCCCCACTCTGGAATCCTAGATAAACTTACTAAGTTGGGCATAAATCCCTATGTCACTTGATGGGATGCCAACTGGCTTACTGACAGAACCCAGACTGTAAAAGTATCCGACTCCAAATCCAACTCCAGACAAGTGGAGCACCTCAGGGTTCAATCCTGGGACCACTCTTGTTTGTCATCTACTTCTCTGAAGTACAGGCCAACACTAAGGGACTCTGGCTAACAAAGTTCGCAGATGACTGCAAACTGGGAGCCATTATTGAATCCCCAAATGATGTGGATATTCTACAAAAGGGCCTTACAGAAACAGATGCTTGTTGACAGAGCCATTGGCTCAAGCTTAATGCCAAGAAATGTATAATTATCATATTTGGAAAAAAAACATGCACCCATGAATTACCACAGGTGGAAGTACACTAAACATCGAAAATGTGATGAGAGACTTAGGGACACAGGTTGACAGTGGTCTCGCCTTCGATAACCGCATCACCACAACAGTCAGGAAATCCTTCTGTGGCACACCTCATCACCAAGGGCGTTTCATCCAGAAAAAAGGAGGTCATTGTCCCACTGTACTCATCCCTCATTAGACCCATTGTAGAGTATAATGCTCCATTTGGTATGTACCTCACAAGACATCTGCAACAGCTGGAAAGGTCGCAGAAATACTTCACTAAAAGAATCGCAGGCCTAAAGCAGATGCCATATGCTGACTGTCTGAAAAAACTCCAGCTATACTCTTTGGCATATTGTCTACTTGGGGGCTATCTCTGCTTAACATAGAAGGCCATCTCAAACCCTGAGCTGTTGGACATGCTTCACTTAAAGAAATCCCAATCTCTGAGCCACACGCTCCAGGGATCTAAACCTTGTCAGCTAGAGGGATAGGTTCCTGACCCAGACACTCCCCATACTCTGGAATAGACTGCCCATACATGTCAGGCAGAGCGCCTCCTTGGCCCTCTTCAAAAGGAACCTTAACGATTGTATGGGAGATAGGAAATTCACCCCGGGGATCATGTCAGTTGCCCTGCTAGACAGGGGTCCAGGGAAGTAAATATTGTGGGAAGAAATATCCAGGGAATTATGGCTTGGCTTGTATAGGCCCTAGGGCCGATAGCCTAGTACCAACCTATGAACTCCTTCCATACTACTTCCTGCTTCTCTGAGCTGCCTCTGCTCCCGGACCAGAAGTAGGAAGTGTTACATCAAACTGTATCCCCACTCGCAGAAGAGTAGGGGGAGTTCTGCGATGCCTTGGCCAAATTTTCTCCCTAGTCGTATTATAAATACCACCTCTGGTCTCCCCTGAAAAGAGGCTATTAGCCTAGTGGGACTAACCTGAAGACAGATAAAGATGAGTCCTGGCTTCAACAAAGGGCATGTAATTAACTCATTACATCCGCCTCCAGGTGCATCTGCAGTTAACTCGTACTGATACCTCTAAGCATCAAATATTACTTGAGGAAGAAATATCTTTAGTATCTGAATCTGAACTTGTAGTCTACTCTCTTCAAATTCATCTTCAGCTTCACTGAGTCCCAAAATAGAGACTGAATGTCTGAAAAAATGAACTTGCATGTACCAAGTCTGAGATGGACATTTCTTTGATTTCCCCCCTAAAACTGCTGACCTTTGGAAAAAAGGTGGTGAATCACACACTGTGTAATGACAAAAATTAAGAGTTGTGGATTTCTTTTACTTCAGATAATGTATATGAATTCATACAATCTTATTCTGTTGCTTTCTCAAGTTAATATATATCTATATTTATATTGACTTATTGCCAGTATTTTAAAAATGTCCATGCCTGTCCCTGACTGATTCTGTTATTTGTTCCTGACATCGCACTTCCAAAATCCCAGATGTAAAACGAAAATAAGTTTGCATGCTGTGCACACTGAGACCACTCTAAAAGTCAGTCCTTTGAATCTCTCTGCTTGTCTTGTCCACCTGTGGCTGTCTGCCTGGTTCAAGTAATGTGTCTTATTTTTGCTTGTTTTTTTTTCCCATTTAACTTTGCTTCTTCCTTCTCCCTCGCCCTTTTATGGTTCATCTAAGGCTCTGACTTCAACTCAGTAGTGCAGAATAGAGAACTGTACTGTGTGTTAAGTTGTTCCCGTCTAGACCACATACCTCTCAACCTCTTAGCATAAAAATCTGGACAGAGTCTAAAATAATTTGGGGACGAAGCCAGAAAAATAGAGGCAATTTTTGAATATTGCTGGCATAAACTTAGAAAGCTGGTAGAGTAAAAGGTTTGTGTTACAATACATTTTCTAAAGGATATGAAGTCTAAAACTCAAATGTCTGTCACTATTTAGTGAATTCAGTACTCACTGATTTGCCACAAAAATCCAGAAAACGACAAATTTTAAGAGGAACACCTAAAATATGAGGCAAAAATCTGGATAGTTGAGAGATATGTGTATGATGTTTTGACATTAGTATGTTTGTTGAGAGTATTACTGTAGATAAGCATGGAGAGACAAAATTCATACTGAGAACAAGGAAGAAACCTGACAAAAAAGAAGGCTAAGATTTGTTAGGCTTTGTATTTTTTGAGATGCCTCATGAAAAGGAGTCTTTTGATCAGTCTAATTGCCTGCTTATGGTCACAATTCACACCTCGCAGGTACGGTTAACACAAAGACTATTCTAATAACATAATTTAAATGCAAATAGGAAATTAGAGTGAAATAGAAAACTGTTTGGGAAAATGTACTTCGGAAATATGATGACTGTGAGAATAACTCAAAATAACCTGGCAAGCACTTATCAAAACTAGATTTTCTAATATAGATTTTAAGAAGGCAATAAGACAAACATTCGACATGTTTTAGTAATAAGGCAGTGAAGACTCGTCACTGCACCTTTAGATCTTACCTGAAGGGGACAATGCAACAGATGGCATTTTATCGCTTCTGTGCTGTCAACCTGCAAATTTTCTGGCTAGTCCTTACTCCAGGGCATTATGCTGCTAAGCAGTTGCTACAAAAAATTCAGATCCGAGTTAAATGAGTATACCATAGGGGGCAATCGCATAACTTGGATCAATAAAAAAGAAAGAATACGTTTTCCAGAGAGTGATACGGATTGTTTCCTATTTTCCTTGGTACGTGCTAAGCACTTGTCAAGCCAAAATGAAAGTGCAGTTCCTGATGTTCAAAATGTGCTTCCTTGAACAGATGTTGGGCCTTGGGATATAGCACAATCATTTTGTTCTACATTATTGAAAAAATAAGTGTGAAACACAAGGACACTGGAGCACAGACATGATCTAATACATTTTTTAATTTATTCCAGTGTCTGTTTCTGTTAATGGACCAAAATGGCATTCTTAATTTTTTCCACTTTGAAAATAAATAAATAACACAGTTCCAGATTGCCTTAGGGGTAGCCACTTGGTAGTATAAACACTGGCAGTAAGGGATTTGGTGACATTGACTCATGTTGATGTGACACCCTAACTCCATGTCCAAACTGAGAGAAAAGGAGGTTGATGTCAAAAGTGACCACATCTCCAGACTCTGGGACAAAATCCATAACCATGGGGAAAGCCCACCTCCCTTAGAAAGTTCAGAATAAGAAATCTTTACAGATGTTACACAAGTCGTATCCTTTGCAAAGTGCACAATACCATGTCCTGCTGTAATTGGCCTTTTTCCATGCAGCTCTTCTTCCCTGATAGTAATAAGACTAAAAGCACTGCACAAGTATGTCAAGCACTTACTTACAAGAGTTACATTAACTTACATGAGTGCATGGATCGTGCTGTCCCTAACAGCACCAAGATGCTATCCTCCAAAAAAAGGAAGCCAATCTAGTGGTCTTCTGCCATAAACAAACTCTACAACAGAAGAAAGAAACTGTTGCAAAAAAAGAGTAAAATCCCACGATTGGAGCAACTCCCTGGTCAGCCTCAGCAAGAAGCTGAGATCCCTCATAAAATCCTGCAAAGCTAGTTATGAAAACAAAATTGCCACTGATTCTAAAGACAACCACAAAGCATTCTACAGCTATGTCAAGAATCTCAACGGCAACACTCCGATCTTCTGTGAGTTACAGCGCAATGACACTAAATATACAGAATCAACTGATATTGCCAACATCCTGGCAGATAGGTTCAGTGCTAACTTTACCCCCCCTCTCACCCCCTAAAGGGCCCATCTTTATACCGGAAGAATGCAAAGTTCCTGTAATCATGGCTGCACAGGTAAAAACCTCACTCTCCAAAGCCAAGAACACAGCATCCATGGGACCATCCATGGGACCTGAGAACATCCCAGGCTGCCTTCTACATGAACTACAGAATGAACTGGCACGCCACCTAAGTACCATGTTCAATCATAGCCTCACCTCAGGCTTTGTGCCCATTGAATGGCGCACCGTGACAGTTATCCCACTCCACAAAGGGGGGGCACAACAGACCCTGGGAACTACCGCCCCATTAGCCTGATGAGCCTGTTTTGCAAGGCCATGGAACGTATCATCATGGAACTCATAAACAAAGACATTGGAGATGTCCAATCTCTGGACCCCACACAGTTTGGGTTTGTAAAAGGCAGATCATGTCTCCTAAACCTGATAGACTTCTTTGAAGTAGTCACCAAAGCCATAGATGAGGGTAAGGTGGTTCACACAGCCTATGTAGATCTCGACAAGGTGTTCGATACCATCCCCCACTCTGGAATTACAGATAAACTCACTAAACTAGGTATAAATCCCTATGTCACAAGATGGGTTGCCAACTGGCTTACTGACAGAATCCACACTGTGAAAGTAGCAGACACCAAATCGGACTTCAGGCCAGTGACAAGTGGAGTACCATAGGGTTCAGTCCTGGGTCTTCTCCTGTTTATCTACTTCTCTGAAGTATAGGCTAACTAAATTCGCAGATGACTGCAAACTAGGAGCCATAATCGAAACTCCTAACGATGTGGACATGCTACAAACGAGCCTCACTGAGACAGATGCCTGGTGTCAAAGCCATGGTCTCAAGCTCAGTGCCAAAAAGTGCATTGTCATCCCCTTTGGTAAAAACTCTGTACCCATGAACTACCACATAGGCGGTAGTCTACTTAACACCGAAAGTGTGATAAGAGACCTTGGGACACAGGTGGACAGTAGTCTCTCCTTTGATGATCACATTGCCACAGTGATCAGGAAAGCCTTCTACATGGCACCCGTCATCACAAAAGGTTTCTCATCCAGAAAAAAAGAGGTCATTGTTCCCTTATACTCATCACTCATTAGACCCATTATAGAGTACAACATCCCTTTTGGTATGTACCTCACAAGACATCTACAACAACTGGAAAGGCCGCAAAAATACCTCACAAAGAGGATTACTGGCCTCAAACAGATGACTTAAGCAGACCGTCTCAAAAAAACTCCAGCTTTACTCCGTCGCACATCACCTACTCAGAGGCGATCTCTGCCTAACATACAAAGCTATGTCAAATCCAGAGCTGTTGGACATGCTCCACTTAAAGAAATCTCTATCCCTCCGAACTACTCACTCTAGGGACCTAAACCTTGTCACCACAATAAACAGAACATGCTGGAGGGATAGATTCCTGTCCCAGAGACTTCCCATACTCTGGAACAGACTACCTGTCTATATCAAACAGAGCTCCTCATTAGCACTCTTCAAGAAAAATCTTGATGATTTGATGGGTAATAGGAAATTCACCCCGTGGATCACTTCTGTGGTTCTGCTTGACAGGGGCACAGGAAAATCATTTTCTTGGGTGGCGAAAGCCAGTGTACCTTTTTGGCTAGGCTTGTATAGGCCCTAGGGCCAATAGCCTAGTACCTACCTATGAGCCTACGAACCTAAGCAAGTTGACCTCAATAATTACATATATTAAAACACACAAAACGGTAAGAAATAGACTCGTCAAAATGAATTAATAAGAAACTATTTACTTCACTTAACACTTTGCAAACTGGACTCCAAATCATTGCAGTTCAGATAATTACCACAAAACAATATCTTAGTATAACAGCTCACCCATGGAAAATAGACTTTTAATGCAGATTTTGTTAATAAATGTTGGATGTCAAGTCTATGCTATACCAATCATAACACTGTACATGGTCAATAAGTAGTAAACCACTACTTAACTGAAGAATTAGAGTACAAGCTAACTTTCAGTGTCCAGAATTTCAGAAAATGTTCTGATTTTTGCGTCATAATTTAGGTGGTATTCTCATTCACAAATCATTTGAGCATTGCAGTCACTAGATATTTGTGTTTCAAACTTCACACATGCAGAAAATGTATGGTAATGCAAAACCTGTTACTGTGGTGACTTTCTAAGTTTATAAAAGTAATTTTTAAAATGTC
This sequence comes from Protopterus annectens, assembly GCF_019279795.1. Classification (NCBI taxonomy): domain Eukaryota; kingdom Metazoa; phylum Chordata; order Ceratodontiformes; family Protopteridae; genus Protopterus; species Protopterus annectens. The sequence goes on along the minus strand of NC_056731.1, from coordinate 1,130,160,922 downwards.
CCTTTCACCACCAGAGTGCTCATGCTAGCAGGCTCAAAGGGAAATACACCTAATGCACACCCTGCATGTTGATAATGCTGAGGGATACACTGGTGGTGCATGATGACATCAGCATGAGCATAAAATGAAAATAAAATCGAGATTTAAAGTGGCCACTTGGGAATTTGTAGCACCCTATTATTTTGAGTTCAGAAGCTGTAAATACTGAGGAATTCGGTGTGGTTGAGAGGCATGTGCTTAGTGCAAGGCACATGCTTGCCTGAGATGCACATTCAGAGAGATTAACAATGCATCTCTTAATATAGTCCAGGAAAGTATGTCTTTGGTTGTTAACGCCCACATGGACTACGATGGAATCATACTAGTACCTGTGGTGTAGTGACTTGATTGCATGCATTACTTGGTGAAGCCGGGTTCCAAGTAACTGTTATCTTCTTTTTCAGTCTGGCAAGTGGGGCATCTGTGCCACAGTACAGTACAGTAGAGTCCTTGTGACAAGAGTCCTGGGTAATGTGTTGGCTTGCCTTATGGAGTTTGCTGTTACGGCTCTGCTGGGTTTTGGAGTAAGTGTGATGCTTTTTATGAGTGCTTTGGAGACTGCTGAGGATAGGTGTTAGGCTTAGGAGGTCTTTTAGCTTTGGGAAGATTGCGTTTTAGTGCCTCAGCATATGTTGGTCTGTGTGTGTGGAAGATAAAGTGTGTGTTCTTAACAACCTTGCTTCTATGTGAGGTTTTTGCCTCCAGTAAAATTGTGTATGTGCATCTCTCATGTACTGTTTTTTTTTTTTTTTTTTAAAGGATTAAATGGTGGTCTGTGAACATGAAACAGTTGCTACATTGACACAGGATGCCAATATCTACCAAGCTGGCTATGGAAACCTGGAAATTGCATATCTGTGTTGGCTGGACATGTGTTTGGGTGGGCTACGTAGTGTAATGGGTTATACAGAGGTCTCCTTGGATGGTGTGTTGGGTTTGACCCTATACTAAGTTAGATTGTGCTAAGATTTTTGATAGTAGTGCTGTTTAATGTGTACACTAGCTGCTCTAAGCTTGTTCCGCACAATGGCTTTGTTTTAGTTGCATTAAATTGCAAGTTTCGGTTCTAAGGGAAGTCTTATAGGTACAATTTACTTTTCTGCGCATTTGTGTCTGTACAGGAGACTGCTAATTTCATTATGCACTTATCACCAAGAAAGATTGTTTGAGAGTGTAATGTAACACAATTTAATCTATCTTGACAAGGCAGTTTCAAGGATTAGAGGCCTTTATACTGATTTAAAGGCACGATCAACGAATAAAGCAAAAATAAAGCAGTAGCATCCTAAACAGTTAAAAAGTGAAAAACAATAAAATAAGTCTCTTACCTGACAAGGATGGATCAGTGTTAATGCGGGATCCCCTCATAGTGTAGCTGGGGGCTTTGGGAAAATGAATAGGACAAAATCTGTAGTAAGGGAAGTTTACTCAAGTGCAATACTGGTTTGCTGGGTGAGCACTTATTGGTGTGGATATATGGAAAACAGACCGACAGTAGCAACGAAAGTGGTGAAGGAGGGACTTTGAAAGTCAGATAACCATAAGGGGTTAAAGCAAGAGACACAGCCTTTTAAAACCACAATAGGATAAGTTGGGAAGGTTGGGAAACTGGAGCTGCAGTCCTACAGTTAGAATTTCAGAAACTTTTAGTATAATGCCTCTGTGTAGGGATTGCACAGACTCAAAACAAAAAAAGGGGGGTGGGCAGTAGCAAAATAAACTGGCACTGTAATGCAACTTTTAAGCAGATATATACAGTTATGAAAAGTAGCAAAGTGCAAATCCTTGAGCAGAGTTCACAATACCGCAACTGTTGCAATCCAACCACAGAGTAATGCTCCAGACCATGCAGAAGTTTACCATTAACACCATATAAATAACTAAATGAGGCTCAAATGTGGCAGATTACAGTCCTGCCACAACTGTGAAATTAACTACAAGATTATGTCTTCAGATTCTGGCTTACCCATGCTAATTGCAGTTGTGGTCGCTTTGCATCAGTACTTAATGTGAAATTGTTCAATCTCGCCATTTGTTCTTACACACGGGTTCGGATCCGATCCTAGGCTCCGAGTCGGCCGCATCACCAGCTCCGCATCTTCAAGAAAGCTCGAGGCACAGTAATATCCCATGATCCTCAGGTGCTAACCCTCAGATCTAGTTTTCCGCTAGCAGCAGATTGCATATGAGAGGCTCGGGCCAGTATATTTTTTCTATATTTTTTATATATATTTCTTTTTATAGACTTATAGTTATTTCTTAGTGTTTAAAATAAATAATATAGTATAGGGGTGTTATTTGTGACTGTATTTGACTAGATTAGTTAGTTTAATTTTTTCTAGTTAAGGCCTGCGGGTTTTTTCTGTCAGGATTGACAGTACTTTAAATAATTTTTGCCTTAACTCTCTCTTTTTTTTCAATGTATGTGTATGTGTATATATATATATATATATATATATATATATATATATGTGTGTATATATATATATATATATATATATATATATATATATATATATTATAGTGTGCTGTGTGATGTCCTTAAAGGATGCATCTGCAGTCATCACATATGGGTTGTCCTGCCTCAGGCAGCCCCTCGGTCGGCCGGATTCCAAAGTCTGGGTCCGGCTGATGTCGCACATTCCCGACATCAGAGCCTGGGGTATAAAAGCATCAGCCGGCGCCATCTTCCTCTGTCTTTCTTGCCGCGTGGTGCCCCGAAGCAGAAGCAGTTCGCGGTCGGCCAGCTCCTGTAATTCAGCTAACCGAAGACTTCAAAAGCTAAGTACCCCGTTGGGGACTCTTTCTTGCCTCAGCCGATGTCAGATAAAGTTAATAATTGTTTAACTTGTGGGAAACAAATACCTCATAAGGATTTCCACTCTTACTGCCTCCCCTGCTTAGGCCAGACCACGACGTCTCGGCCTGTTCAGCCTGTACTTCCTTCAACCGACGCACTCTTAGACGTCGGTCGGAGTTCGCAGAGGAGTTTTTTGGGGCTAGTTTTTCATATAAAATGCCGTCGGAAACCCCGACTTAACATTTATCTAAGAAACGGAAAGACAAGGACCGACACACGCGGGCCACGGTTTCTGCTGAAACCACGGCTAGGCCTACCGCGAGTGTCTCGGTCTCGGCTGATACCGAGTCCTTGGTACTTCCGATCCCTGAAACCGTTTAACCGACAGCTTCGGCCCCGGAGGCCCCGGCCAAGTCGGTTATTGAGTTCCCTTCAGAAACTGGTGTCTTGGAAGCTTCCGACACCATTCCACTAGACAAAACTACACCAGCACGTGGTGCAGCCAGGTCTCCTGCATCCATGTCCATTAAGGCTTTTACCAGGGCTAAAGCTGCTAAACACACAAAAGCTATGCCTCCCAGGGTTATTCCTCAGGGACCCACTTCTAGTTCTCAGATCCTAACTTTGGCAGAGGACCTTATCTCCTTAATCAGGGGCTCTCAGCCCCATCCGGACAGGGGCTCTCAACCACCTCTAGACAAAAGGCCCAGGGTTGACCCCCCTGATTCCTACTCCTCAGAGGAGGTCTCTGATGGCTCTGATCACTCGGACTACCAGGAGGAGGCTTTTTCTGCCTATGAGGATTCGGATGCAGAGGAGTCTATCCCCTCCGCCTCCCCTCCTGAAGAGCTATCCTTCGGGGAGACCCTTCACTCTGAGAGAACATTTCAAATGGCAGGGCCAGGAATATTCTGATTCCAGGAAAAGATTAAGAACCTTTCTACATTTACCTCAGCATAGACCTTTGGCTATTCCTCCTGTTTTAAATGTCATTGATGATGTGTACTCTTGAGTCTAGTATAACCCCTGACACACTGCCTCCGGCTCCTGTTAAACCCGATAGGTATTACAGGGTCCTGGACTCACATAAATTTCTTTACAAGGCCCACTCTGCTGATCCTGAAACTATTTCCCAGGGCCCTAAAGGGGTTGCAGCTGCTACTACTAGGAACCCACTCCCCTCTGCAAAGGAGTCCAGGGCTTTAGAGAGATGGGGTAAAAAAGTGTATACTTCTGCCACTCTTTCCATGAGGGCTTTAAATTGTCAGTTTCATATGATACACAGTACCAAGAGTATTTGTTAGAAGAAATGCATAAGAAACTGTCTTCTTCTGAACCCCTTGATCGCAAATCCCTTCAGGATCTGGTACATAACTCCCAGCAGGTTAGCAACCATTTCTTGCAGTGTGGTTATGATGCATTGGAAGCTTCATGTAGGTCAGCAATGACAGGTGTAGTCATACGTAGGCATGCTTGGCTGAAGGAACAATCTCTGCCAGACCATGTTAAAGCTAAGCTTCTGGATGCTCCACTGGAAAAGCAAAAATTATTTGGTTCCACTGCTCAGGAGGTCCTAAAGAAATTTGAGGAAAAGGCAAAATCTGTGCAAACAGTTAAGGATTTTCTTCAAGTCCAACCACCAAGATTCAGCAGAAATTGGCATAGCGAGAATTGGTCCTTTCCGGACACAGAAAGATTTCAGAGAGGCCGGAACAGGCGTGCCAGAGGTAGAGGGCAAGCTAGGGGCTCCTACAGAGGCCGTCAATGGCAGCCACCAAACCAGACAGGTAGTGCAGGACCTACAACTGCTGCACAAGGACAGACTCAATGACTTTGCTTTGACTCCGCCAACCAGGGCTCAATTAGAAGCACCTTTAGGCGGAAAGCTTTCTTTATTCTCAAAAAATTGGTACAGCATTACAAGAGACAAATGGACACTGCAAATAATTGACAACAGATACAGGTTCCATTTTCACACATTGCCAAAAAGAAAAGGCATGCCAGATCTGCCAACTAATCAAAGGGCAGAGGCTTTGAAATAAATCTCAAACTTAAAACAAATGAAAGCTATAGAAAAAGTTCCTCTTTCGGAACAAGGCCAAGGATTTTATTCCAGACTTTTCCTTGTTCCAAGAAAAGAAAATCAATGGAGACCTATTCTCGACTTCTCTGCACTGAATACTTATCTCATTGTGCCAAAATTCAAAATGCTGACTCTACAGCAACAACTTCCCATGCTGGGCAAGGGGTCTTGGCTGGTGACTCTAGACCTCAAGGAGGCATACCTGCATGTCCCTATTAGACAAAGTTGCAGAAGACCCCTCAGATTTCTTGCAGGGTCAGAGCATTATCAATTCTCAGCATTGCCTTTTGGCTTATCTACTGTGCCCAGAGTATTCACGAAATGCCTGGCATCAGTAATTGCACACTGCAGACTTCAGGGGATTCAAATATACCCATATCTGGACGACTGCCTTATACAAGCGGACAGCCAACAAACTTTGGTAAAGGACTTAAATTATGCCATCAATCTTCTGCAGGCCTTGGGATATACAGTCAACATGCACAAATCAAGACTTGTTCCATCCCAAAGAATAACCTTTCTGGGTGCGGATCTGGACACAACCACCCAAATGGCCTATCTCACAGAAGAAAAACAAAGACAACTACCGGATTACTTCAAGAATCTGACAAGACAAACTCAGCTGACTGCAAGGAAAATCCTGCAGGCCCTGGGTTACATGGCATCCTGCATTCTTTTGATCCCACAAGCAAGACTGCATATGAGAAAACTACAGTTGTACCTAAGGAGTTTATGGACTCAGCACAGCCACAGCTTAGAAACTTTGATCCCACTCATTCCATGCCTTCAAAAGGAATTTCTGTGGTGGGCTCAGGCCAGCCAGTCCAACAGGGGCTTACCCTTCACAAAGCCAAAAACCACCCAAACTATTACAACGGACGCTTCAGACCTAGGTTGGGGTGCACACATGTACGGCCGAGGTATTCAAGGACAGTGGTCACAAAAGGAGCTACGCATGCACATAAATCAAAAAGAAATGCTAGCAGTGATACATGCAATCGAGGCCTTCAAACTCTTTCTGCATCAAGGCCACCTACTAATAAGGACAGACAACACCACAGTTATGTGGTACATAAACAAGCAAGGAGGCACCCATTCCTACCCTCTGTGCAGACTGGCAATGAATCTATGGGATCTTTTCTTGAAACTCCATATACAGCTGCAAGCCCAGTTTGTGCCAGGGAAAGACAATATACTGGCGGACAGCTTAAGCAGAAATATCATGGATGCGCACGAATGGATGCTGCACCCAGGCATTTTCCTACAGATAACACAATCATGGGGGAGGCCAGACATAGATCTATTTGCCTCCCCTCACAGTCATCAACTGAAGACATTCTGCTCAAGGTCATACCACCCACAAGCGTGGAAAGTGGACGCTCTCTCTTTCAGTTGGAGAAATCTAACAGTGTATGCATTTCCACCTCTTCCATTAATGACCAAGGTGTTACTGAAGATCAGGTCAGAGCAGCCAAAAGTGATTCTGATAGCTCTGGACTGGCCAAGACAGCACAGGTACCCACTGCTAAAGAGCATGTCACGCACTAAACCATGGCCTCTTCCTCTATGGCTACTATTACTGACACAGCACAATTACAAAACTCTGCATTCCAACCTGAAAACCTTGCAACTAACAGCCTGGAAAATACCTTAACTCCCCCTCAGGATAAGCTATCCCAGAGAGTGAAGGATATATCATCATGGAAGCTCGCTGCCCTTCCACAAGAAAGGCATATTCAGCAAAATGGAAAAGATTTCTCATTTGGAACACCACAAAGGGCCTAGATGCGACAGTAATGAGCATGGCACATATACTGGAATATTTGGCAGAAATGTTCCACAATGGTCTGTCTTATTCTTCCATAAAAATTCTTGCTTCAGCAATTTCAGCAGAGTACAATACTGATCCACCTGTCTTCTCTCATCCTCTACTAAGACAGTTTCTAAGAGGAATCAAAAACATCAAACCTCCAAGGAAACCACCTCTACCTGCTTGGGACCTTAACTTCGTGTTGGAAAAACTAACGCTGCCTCCATTTGAACCAGCAGCATCTGCAGATCTACAGTACCTTTCATGAAAGACTGCCTTCCTTCTGGCCATAACCTCAGCAAGAAGAGTATCGGAGTTACAGGCCCTGATGGCAGTACAGCCATTCCTTATTTTTCATCAGGACAGAGTTTCATTGAGAACCAATCCTACATTTATGCCAATAGTGGTATCCAGGGTTTCATTAAACCAAGCTATTCACTTGCCTACTTTCTTTCCAAATCCACAAAACAAAGGGGAGAAACTTCTGCACACCCTGGACATACACAGACAGTTGCGCTACTACCTGGACAGAACTAAAAGTTACAGAAAAACTGACCAGCTGTTGGTAGCATATACTGCTGGTACACAAGGTAAAGCAATTTCCAAACAGACAATTTCAAAATGGATAGGAAAATGCATTCACTTTTGTTACTCCTTTCATGGAAAGACTGTACCAGCTAACATTAGACCTCATTCCACGAGAGCAACAGCCACCTCCACAGCCTTCTTAAGAGGGGTGGCTACCAAGGGCATTTTAGAAGCTGCCACATGGAGCTCCGTGCATACATTTGCCAAGCATTACAATTTACCCTTATATTCCAGATCCAGAGCAGGCTTTGCTATGGCTGTCCTGCAGGGTATTTTAGCTACACCATCCTTTACTTGGTTCCTCCACCCCCAGATTGGCTATGGTACTCTACCCATATGTGATGACTGCAGATGCATCCTTGAAGGACATAGTACAGTTTTGTACCTACCATAAATGTAGATGTCTGATAGGTATGCATCTGCAGTCAGGTTTACCCTCCCTCCTTCCCCTCTGTGTTATTTCATGGGTACGTCCCCTCATATACCTAGCTGGGGGGATCTATTATGGTGTATTTGTTTTTTATATTCCTGTGCATGTTTGGATTATTAAATGCATCTCTCCAAATTTAGCCTTCCTTAGAGGGCACCTGGCATCCGGGGCAAGAAAAACTGAGGAAGATGGTGTTGGCTGATGCTTTTATACCCCAGGCGCTCTGACGTCGGGGAATGTGCGACATCAGCTGACGCCGGACCCAGACTTTGGAATCCGGCCGACCGAGGGGCTGCCTGAGGCAGGACAACCCATATGTGATGACTGCAGATGCATACCTATCGGACATCTACATTTATGGTAGGTACAAAACTGTACTTTTTGGATTTTCTATATTATATTAGGTCAGAATTAAACTGTTGGTTTATTATAATTATTCTAGACTTTTAAAATTGTTACACTTAGATTTATATAGTGTGTTTCTTAAGTGTGCTGTGTTTTTTGGACTTTTTCTATATATATATTCAAAATGTCAGAGAAAGCCAAATCAGGCCTTAAAAGATGTCAGTGCGGACAGAAGATGTCCATTACTGATAACCACTCATCCTGCGTCTACTGTCTTGGCCCTCTCCACTTGCCGGAAGACTGTTCCATTTGTCATTCCTTTAGTGGGAGGGTCGTGCTGGAAAGACGCAGGAAGTTGGTTGACAGAGGGTTGCTTAACCCGATTTTCAAGAGGCCCTTGACAATGCTGAACAGGTATCCAAGTCTTCGAAGGGGTCGAAGTCTTCAAGAGTGTCGGAGCCCAAGTCATCAGCTCCAAGCACCTCTTTTCAGATTTGGACGCCGGCTCCTATGACCTCTGTGCCAGGTGTTGAGCGTTTATCCCTGACCGAGACTCGGGTCTTGGAGCCGGTGTCAGAGGTACCACCGCTTTCTATCCTTCGCTCTGTGACGGCTTTGATCCCTTCGACCCATTCTTCGAGGCCGCTTTCCAACTCCGATGTGGACCGAGTGGTACAGAAGCTTATGGAGAACTCGACTGTGTCCAAACTAATCGAGGTTTCGTCCCAGCTGATTTCGAAACTTGAGACTATTCCTGTTCCCTCAACACTTCCTCCTCCGAGACCCGTCGAGTCATCGGAGCTAGGAATCGAAGAACCGATGATTGTAGAGCCCTCGGTGCTGAAGCCTCCAGTAGCGCTATCGGCTCCGTTGATCTCGACTCCTTCGGAACCAGCCGGAAAGTCTCGGAGCTGAAGATCTTTCCTAGGTTCTGGGGGGGACAGTCGAACTGAGATATCGGTTCCGACTCTTCCCCTCGGTGCCTCGGCTCAGATCAGTTCGGATCTGTCCTCGGTGTCGGAGCCCGTGGTTCCGATTCTGGAGAAACGACCACCTTTTTCGGATCGGGTCGGATCTTCGGGTCGGAGCACCGGTGCCTTTGACATCATGAGGAAGGTCTTGTCTGATCAGACACATACATCATCAGTATCTTCTTCTCCTTCCCCCAAAAGGTCCGCGTTCTGCTTCTGTGCCTTCGGCCCCTACCAAGCGTCGAGACCCAATGCCTCAGAAGTCCCCACAGGGTGACTCTGGTTCCTCAGATGCATCCCCAGTAGCTCCCGCTGAGGATGTTCTGAGGAAACGATTGTGCAAGAGGAGGCACATCGATTCCCCCCAGGAATCTCTCACATCTGACACCGATTTAGATGAAACAGAAGGATCCCCACGGTCCCCCTCTGAGGATGTCTCGTTTGCAGACATTTTGGAAATCCTGAAACAAAGGGGAGACTGGCAAACCCTTACCCCTTCTGTGGATGAATCTGTCTTGCTGAAGGCATTTGGGACTCAACCTTCTACCTCCTGGGTGACCCCGCCATTTGACGATCTCATGGATCTAATAGCCCGGAGGGCTTGGGAAACATCCGATACAGTGGAACCAGTCCCTCGCAAGCCAAATAAATACATGACGGCCCCCCAGGACAAATCTTATCTTACAAAAGGGGTTCCCATGGATACTATGGTGGTGGCGGCGGCCACTAAGAAGGAGATGTCTGAATCATCTTCCTTTGTCCATCCTCCTAATAAGGATTCTAGGACGATGGACAGATATGGGAAGTGCGTATTTAGTTCTGCGACTTTTTCCATCCGATCGCTCAACTACCTTACGCATTTCACGCATTTAGAGAGAGATCTCATTAAGGAACTAGGAGATACTCTCCAGGGAAACACAGATGCTGCTGTCGCTGAGAAAGTGACAGTGCAACTTAACACCCTAAACTCCATAGTGAACTCATCCATGAGGCTGATTTCATACGCAGCCGAAGGGTCGAGTAGAGCAGCAGCTTCAGCGATCGCCCTAAGGAGGCAATCCTGGTTGTGCTTATGCTCCTTTGCGGAAGCCTTTAAGTCTTCCTTTGCCAATGCCCCCTTTGATGGTGCCTCCTTGTTTGGGCCCAAAGTAAAGGAGACTCTCACTAGGTGTGAACAAGAAGGGAAGACCCTGTCTGCCATAGGGATCCGTTTTTCCATCCCATCTAGACCCTACCCTAAAGGGCAACGAGGTGGAAAAATGTGGTTCCGAAAGACTCGGGGATCCTTTCAGCCCACCCAAAGTGAGGCCCCCTCCAGAGGCAGAGGAGGGGGAAGAAACGGAAGACGCTGCCCAGCCAGCAGAGAGGGGTCCGCAAAATCAGGGCGACAGAGAGACTTTCCCCTGGGAAGCCCTTCCAGCACTCCTGAGTGCATGCCTGACTGTCCTACTCTGGAGGCAGTCGGGGGTCGCTTGGCTTTATACCCAGAGGCCTGGCTAAATCTTACATCAGATTCCTGGGTAAAAAGCATAGTTACCAGAGGCTACAACATTCCATTCATCAGAATGCTACCCAACTCCAAAAAGCTCCCAGACGTTCCACCCAGTCTGCGAGACCAGGCAACCGTAGAGATAGGAAGGTTGCTCGAAAACAGAGTCATCCAACCAGTCCCGGCGGACCAAATAGGATCCGGAACTTTCTCAAGGTTCTTTTTAGTTCCAAAGAAAACGGGACTGGAGGCCAATTTTGGACCTCAGCAAATTAAATGCCTTCGTGAAAAAGGAAAAGATGTTCTTCATCTCACATTGCTGCAGTCCTTACATATGGGTAGTCCGCTGTCCTCGGTCGGCCCGAATACCAAAGTATTAGGCTGACGTCAGTCAAGGCGCTTAAAACTGACATCAGGACGTCAGGGTACAAAAGCGCATGACCGACGTCATTTCCTCAGTCTTTTTTGCCGCATGGTCCGATGCAGAAGCAGCGCGTTCTGAAATTTTTAGTTTCAGACCGAATCCAAGTTGGCTAAAGTCTAGAATATTTTGTTTTTCTTGCCTCAGTGTTTTACCGGATGTCAGAAAAAGTGAATAACTGTATTTCTTGTGGGAAACAGATACGCATAGGGATTATCATTCCTTGTGTATTCCTTGTTTGGGGCCTGAGCACGGCGTTGTTGGGTGTCGCTTTTGTGCTAGGTTCAATAAACGCACTATTAGCGAAGGTTAGATTGTGCTAGGCTGGTCTTTGGGAAGTGGTGCAATTATAATATGCCGTCGGATTCTCCGGCCCGCTTCTAAGCGCAAAGACAAAACAGTTAAACCCAGGCAAGATGAGTCGTGTTCTTTAGAGGCTTCAGTGGAACCGGTGGTTCTGGCGGAGACTTCTCTGGAGTCTCAGGGAGACTTTGATTTTGCAGGAGGTGGTCTCTCAGGAGGCAGGTCAGGCTGAAGGGGCTTCTCAAGTTACTGTACTCCCTCCCTTCCTAGGGTGGTTAGGCCTTCTCCTTCTGTTTCCAAGGCTTCTCCCAGAGGCAGGCCAGTTTTAGCTTCTGTTGGTGTCACTCCTAGTTCAGCAGGGTCTGTGCCTAAGAAGCACATGCTTAAAATGGCAGAAGATTTGATTACTCTGATTAGAGGTTCTTTGCCTCCTGATAAGAGGCCTAGGGTGGAGCCAGAGTTGGGAAGTTTTGAGCAGGCTTGGATGTTTCAGAGTCTTCAGCTGAAGACTTGCAGGAGTACTCTCCTTATTCTGATTCTGATGCAGATGATTCCACTCCTTCTGCTTCTCCTCCAGAGGATTTTTCTTTTCAGAGACACTTCATTCTATGAGGGAACATTTTAAGTGGGAAGGTCAGGACTTCTCTGATTCTCGGAAAAGGCTTAGGGAATTTTTGCTGTTACCCCAGCATAGGCCCTTGGCTATATACCCCCTGTTCTGGATGTTGTGGAAGATGTGTTTGCAGAGGCTTCACTTAATCCTGATTCTCTGCCTCCTGCTCCTGTTAAACCGGATAGGTATTACAGGGTGCCTGAGGCTCATAAATATCTTTATAAGAGTCCTAGGGCGGACCCAGAAACTATTAGTCAGGGACCTAAGGGTGTCAAGGCCTCCGTTGTAAAAATCCGGTTCCTCTAGATAAAGAAGCCAGAGCTTTGGATAGATGGGGAAAGAAGGTCTATACATCTTCTACCTTAGCTATGAGGGCTTTCAATTGCCAGTTTCATATGTTGAAATATCAAAACTTTCTTCTTTCTCAATTGAAGTCTAAGGTGGATGCTCTGGAGGCATTGAGTGTAAAGAATTACAAGATTTGGTGCATGTCTGAGAACAGGTGGGTAAGCATTCTTTACAGTGTGGTTTTGATGCTGTGCAGGCCTGCGTCTAGGGTGGCTGCCACTGGCTCAGTTCTTCGCAGGCACGCCTGGCTGAAGGATCAGAATTTATCTGACCATGTTAAGACAAGGATTTTGGATGCTCCTTTGCAGTCTGATGTGTTGTTTGGTTCACCTGTGGAGTCAGTCTTGAAGAAAATGGAAGACAAGGCTAAGTCTATGCAGGCTGTTAAAGATTTTTGTAAGTTCAGCCTCCAGTTTAGTAGGAATTGGCCTGCTAAGGGGTGGACGTATCCTTCTTATGATTCTCAGTCTAGGGGTAGATCTAGACGTGGTAGGGGCAGAGCTCAGAGTTCTTTCAGACCTAGAACAGGGAGTTCACCTGCACAATCTTGGTGAGGGCAGGGGCCAGTCCTTTCGTAAACAGGCCCAATGACCTACTTTTTCAGCTGCCAGATCCTTCTTGCCTGGCAGCACCTTTGGGAGGAAGGTTAGCACTTTTCAAGGAAAATTGGATGTTGATTATCCAAGACAAATGGGTATTGGATATCATACACCAAGGTTACAAGTTTTATTTCCATACCTTGCCTCCTTTCAAAGGCATGCCGGACGTTCCTCATCAGCAAAGACTAGAGGCTCACAAACAAATTTCTCTACTACTTCAAATAGGGGCCATACAACCGGTCCCTCTGCCAGAAGTGGGCCTAGGATTTTATTCTCGCCTGTTTCTAGTACCAAAGAAAGGAAACACGTGGAGACCAATTTTGGATTTATCTATCCTCAACACATATCTGGACATTCCCAAGTTCAAAATGTTGACGTTACAACAGCTTTTACCTCTGCTGGGCAAAGATCACTGGATGGTGACTCTGGATCTCAAGGAGGCTTACCTTCATGCTCCTATCAGGCCCAGTTGCAGGAAGTATCTGCTGGCTGGGACTTCACATTATCAGTTCTCTGCATTGCCCTTTGGCCTATCTACTGCGCCCAGAGTGTTCACGAAGGTTCTGGCTCCAGTGGTAGCTTTCTTCAGGCAAAGAGGAATTCAAATCTATCCTTATTTGGACGATTGCCTGATTCTGGCCCAAGGAAAGGACGAACTTCTTCATCATTTACAGTATGTGATGGCAGTGTTAAGATGCCTGGGGTATTCTGTGAACGAAATAAAGTCCAGTCTAGTACCCTCTCAGGACATGTGCTTTCTGGGTGTGAGACTGAATACAGCATCCCAGATGGCCTTTTTGACCCCGGACAAACAAAAGAATCTTTCTCTTTACTTCCACCAATTGTCTCGTCAGTCCAGGCTGACTGCAAGGACAGTCCTTCAAGCCTTGGGGTTCATGGCATCTTGTATTCTGGTACTTCCCAATGCCAAACTGCATATGAGGAAGCTACAATGGTATCTCAAGAATGTATGGACACAGCACTGCCAAGATTTGGACACTGTCATTCAGATAATACCTTGCATTCAAAAGGAATTTTTGTGGTGGGCTCAGGAATGTCACCTAAACAAGGGACTCTCTGTGACCCGGCCAGAGGCGAGTCAGATTTTAACGACAGATGCCTCAGACAAAGCTTGGGAGCTCATCTAAATGGAAAATGGGTACAAGACATGTGGCCTGCCAGACTTCAACATCTACATATCAACTTGAAGGAGATGTTAGCAGTCCAATTTGCTTTGATAGCTTTCAAGGATTTACTTCTTCCAGGGCAGGTGTTGATTCAAACAGACAACACAACTGTCATGTGGTACATCAACAAGCATTCTTATCCTCTATGCAGACAAGCAATGATTTTGTGGGAGACTGCTCTCAGTTTACAGCTAAATCTTCAGGCAAGGTTTCTGCCAGGAGCACAGAACTCCTTAGCAGATGTGTTGAGCAGACAAATTATGGATCCCCACGAGTGGAAATTGGATCCTCATGTATTTCAGAGATTGACAGTGTTATGGGGAACTCCAGACATAGATCTGTTCGCTTCTCCACTAAATTACCAGCTGCCAAAGTTTTGCACAAAAGGTTTCATCCCACAGCTTGGAAAGTGGATGCTCTCTCATTCAATTGGAGCAATCTTCACGTGTATGCCTTTCCACCTCTGCCTCTCCTCCCAAAGGTACTCCTGAAGGTCAGACAGGACAAGCCAAACATGATTTTAATAGCTCCAGATTGGCCTCGACAGCACTGGTACCCATTACTGAGAAGTCTGGTACGGGAGCCTCCATGGCCTTTGCCTTCGATTCCTCACCTGCTGTCTCAGGAGAACAGTCATTTACTCAATGTCAAACTTCATTCTCTACATCTGACAGCCTGGCATATTCTGTTTTAAACCCTGGAGGGTCTCAGCTTCCACAACAAGTTTTGAATGTTATTTTGGAGGCCAGAAGGCCTAGTACAAGGAAAGTTTACGCAGATAAATGGAGGAGATTTTTATTTTGGAGTACAGCAAAGGACTTTGATGTTTCTAAACCTAATTTGAGTGTTACGCTTCAATACCTTACTGAGTTATTGGACAAAGGTTTGTCCTTCTCCTCTATAAAGGTTCATGCTGCAGCAATTTCTGCTCACTATGACTGTGACCCACCATTATTTTCTCAGCCTTTGTTTAAGCAATTCCTTAGAGGGGCGAAGAATATAAGACCCCCACGTAGAGCTCCTACTCCTGCTTGGGATCTCAATTTTGAGTTGGAGAAACTCACTCTACAACCTTTTGAGCCTGCAGCATCTGCAGAGTTGAAATATTTATCATGGAAGACTGCTTTTTTGTTGGCCATTACCTCTGCGAGAAGGGTTTCTGAATTACAGGCCCTTATGGCAGTTGAGCCTTTCTTAATTTTCCACAAGGATAGGGTGTCTTTGTGTACTAACCCTTCTTTTATGCCTAAAGTGGTTTCTAGTGTGGCTTTAAACCAAACTATTCATTTGCCTACTTTTTATGCAAACCCCCAAAATAAAGGGGAAAGGATTTTGCACACTTTGGATATACACAGACAGTTGAGATATTATTTGAGCAGAACTAAAGGGTTCAGGCAGTCTCAGCAGTTGTTTGTTTCTTTTGCTTTGGGTTCTCAGGGCAAACCTGTTTCAAAACAAACTATTTCTAAGTGGATTGGTTTTGTATTGCTTTCTGTTATTCCCATCATGGTAAGGAGATTCCAGCTGGGATTAGGCCTCATTCCACTAGGGCTACCGCCACTTCTACAGCTTTTTTAAGGGGGGTGGCTACTAAAGATATTTTGGAAGCAGCTACTTGGAGTTCAGTGCATACTTTCTCTAGGCATTACCACCTTCCACTTTACTCTAAATCTAGGGCTGGGTTTGCCACTGCAATTTTACAGGGCATTTTGGCAGCTCCTAATGCTTTATAGTTTTTCCATCCTCCCTTACCTCTGCTTTGGGATTCTACCCATATGTAAGGACTGCAGCAATGTGAGATGAAGAACATAGTACAGTTTTGTACCTACCATAAATGTAGATGTTCAAGATCCACATTGCTGCAGTCCCCTCCTTCCCTCTGTTATTGAAGGTAGTGATGTGTTTTGTGTTGTACATATTGTAAATATGGTTAGTGCACGGGTGGTTGGTTAGTTTTTGCTGGTTTTTGGCTTTGGCCTTTTTTGTTAGGGCCTTCTGACATCTGGGGCAAGGAAAGACTGAGGAAATGACGTTGGTCATGCGCTTTTGTACCCTGACGTCCTGATGTCAGTTTTAAGCGCCTTGACCGACGTCAGCCTAATACTTTGGTATTCGGGCCGACCGAGGACAGCGGACTACCCATATGTAAGGACTGCAGCAATGTGGATCTTCGAACATCTACATTTATGGTAGGTACAAAACTGTACTTTCTGGATGGTCATGCTACAGTCAATCCTTCCCTTTCTGCAGAAGGGCGACTGGATGTGCTCTATAGATGTCAGACGCGTACTACCATATCAAGATGGCCAAGGCGTCCAGAGATCATCTGCGCTTCCGGCTGAGAGCCAGTCATTTTCAGTTTCGCGCTCTGCCCTTTGGTCTAACCTCAGCCCCCAGGGTGTTCACCAAATGCATGGCAGTAGTAGCGTCTCACTTGAGATGAAGGGGATTCCGGGTGTTTCCTTATCTAGACGACTGGCTCCTATCCGCCACCACCGAGTATCATCTTCTACAAGCCAGGGATTACACCATCAGTCTCTGCTCCTCGCTAGGCATAACGGTGAATTTTGGAAAGTCTGTCTTATCGCCGTCACAGCGTATCTTATTTATAGGAGCACAGCTAGACACCTCCCTGGCTCGAGTTACTCTCCCCCCACCAAGAGTGTCAGACCTCAGACATCAAATTTCAGTCCTTCAGAGCAAGAGAGTCCCTGCACGACAAATATTTACTAGGCTTGATGGCAGCCTTCCTTATTGTAGTTCCCTTAGGCAGGATGCATATGAGGATTCTTCAATGGATGCTATTCACCCAGTGGTCGTATCGACAACTTCCACTATCTCACGAAATCTTGATCACGAATTTTTGCAAGAAGGATCTCTTGTGGTTGGATACACAGTCAAGATCTAACACTAGGACGACCGTTTGTGTTACCCAGTCCGGTAGCAACTCTAACCACGGACGCTTCCCTGATAGGGTGCGGGGGATTTTTTCAGGGACAAACAGTCCAAGGTCAATGGTCCAACTTGGAGTACAACCTGCACATCAATGTTTTAGAGCTGAGGGCAGTGTTTCTAGCATTGCAACACTTTCACAAGTCCTTACCTCGGGGAACAGTGACAGTTCAGACAGACAACATGTCAGTGGTCTGGTACATAAACAAGCAAGGGGGAATCAGATCTTACCCGTTATGCAGAGGCCCTCAGAATTTGGCAATGGGCAAAGTCCACTGGATGCTTTCTGATAGCAACGCACATCCCGGGGACTTCCAACGTAATCGCGGACAGGCTGAGCAGAGCCATCCTGTTCCCTCACGAGTGGTCCCTCAAACCTCGAGTGGCGGAAGAGATGTTCCGCAGATGGGGCCAGCCTTGCTGCAACCTGTTTGCATCCCCATTGAATGCCAAATGCAGAAGCTACTTTGCCCTGTTACCCCCTCAGGGGGGTGTCCCCGGGGACGCACTGGTACACGATTGGCCCCCGGGTCTCCTTTACGCTTTTCCTCCTGTTCCACTAATTCCCAGGTTCTTGCAGAAAGCCAAACAGGACCATAATACTGATAGCCCAATTCTGGCCTCGACAAATCTGGTTTCCCTTCCTTCAATCTCATCAAGTGGAAGAACCATGGATGCTGGATCCGGAGCCAGACCTGTTGACACATTCGTCGGGAGTTGCTCACACTTTCCTCAAGTCCCTCAAACTGACAGCTTGGCTGCTCCGCTTCCCATCTTAGCCAGGTCAGAGTTACTATCCCCTGCAGTACAACAAATTATTGTATCTTGTCACAAACCATCTACAAGGAAATTGTACAACAGCAAATGGAATCGTTTTGCGCACTGGGCCTCCAAACAAGGTATAGATCCATTTGGGGCTCCAGTACACAAGATACTAGATTTTCTTACCACACTTTTTCAAGAAGGTGCATCAACGTCCACGATAAGGGTTCAACTGGTGGCTATATCCAGTTTTCATATAGGCCATGAAGATGGTTCTCTTATGTCCCACAGGCTTTGTAAAGCCTTCATGAAAGGTACCTTTCACCTCCATCCCCCCTTTCGTAATCCAGTAGCCCCTTGGAATCTTAATCTCATGCTGTCACAACTCATGTTGCCCCCATTTGAACCAGCAGCCACAACTCCGTTAAAATTTCTTTCATGGAAAACACTTTTTCTGGTTGCCATCACTTCCACCAGGAGAGTTTGAGTTGCAGGCTCTATCTATCCGACCCCCGTACATGATTTTTCATCCAGATAGCGTAACCTTGCGCACCAATCCGTCCTTCCTTCCGAAGGTTTGTTCGATTCAAAACATCAATCAGTCTATCGAACTACCTACCTTCAAAAACCATTCCAATAAGTTAGAATACACATTGCACAAATTGGTCGTTCACAGGCAAGTGAGATTTTACTTACATAGGACAAAAGAATATAGAAAGTCAGACCAACTATTTGTCTCATATGCTGACCAAAGGAAATGACTGGCAGTAACGAAGGTTACCTTATCCAAATGGCTCTCAGATTGCATACATTTTGTATATGCTGAATCGAAACAGCAACTCCCTTTCAAACCCAGAGCTCATTCTACAAGGTCGATCGCTACCTCTTCAGCCCATACCGCTCGTTTGCCTTTAGATACCATTTGTGCAGCGGCAACTTGGGCAAAACCACATACTTTTATCGCCCACTATAAACTAGACAAAAGCTCCAGGGACAGGGCGACGTTTGGTTCCACTGTACTCAGGAATGTTCTCCCTTGAGCCACCCAGGAAAAAGCAGCTAGGGACGCTACTCGTGTGTAAGAACAAACGGTGAGATTGAACAATTTCACATTAAGAAGTTATGTTCTTACCATAACGTTCCATGTGAATTGTTCATCTCGCCTTTGTTCTTACATTCCCCCCCTCCATCCCCCGTCCTGCGGTCTGGGAGAATGGGTTCGACTGAATTCCTTTTCAGTCTTTTCTAGATATTGTTAGCATTCAGCTTATTCTTGTACATTAGTAATGGCATCTTTTCTCCTCTATTTGAGGGTAGGGTTCCAGACAGTGTGTAGTATCTGTTTCTAAGTGTTCAAAGCACAGTTCTAAAGGGATTCTTCTGGTATAGCAAACTAGATCTGAGGGTTAGCACCTGAGGATCATGGGATATTACTGTGCCTCGAGCTTTCTCGAAGATGCGGAGCTGGTGATGCGGCCGACTCGGAGCCGAGGATCGGCTCCGAACCCGTGTGTAAGAACAAAGGCGAGATGAACAATTCACATGGAACGTTATGGTAAGAACATAACTTCTTATTTTTGCTAATGGAAAAAAGTTTGCTGTCTTTAGTATCCTTTGAAATGTATACCTATATAGCATTGTGAAGAACTGGATGCTTCATTATTTAATGTTATGGTAAGTACCTCTCACAAAATATGTTTTAGTGGCAAGTGGGAACCTTAAGAATTAACTTCTTGCCGTCCTCGCTGAAGATTTATGACATTTCACCATACATTGTAATGTTTGCTGCATTTTGGAGCATTTTTTGAATGTAGTGCCTTCTACCATCATAAAGCAAGATACTTTTGCCTCTTCACAGTGTTGATGAAATGCCTTTCGTTACTGGAGACAATATTGATACATCTAGTGACATGGTGCTGGCACAAATGCTGCAGATGGAGTATGATAGAGAGTTTGATGCACAACTAAAGCGTGAGGAGAAGAAATTTAATGGAGACAGTAAAGGTAAATTACTGAAATTTGTGAAATAATGTCTTAAAGTTATTTGTAGCTTTGCTTAACAGATGTATTTCATTCTGCTTTTTTTTCCAGTGACTGTATCCTTTGAGAATTACAGAAAACTACAACCCTTTGATAGTGATAGCTCAGAGGACGAAGTAGACTGGCAGGATACACGTCATGACCCCTACAAAGCTGGTAAAACAGAGCAATGTTTATGTGCTGTAATATATTGTATTCAATTTTCAGAAATCATTTGTTGGGATTTCAAGAAAATAAGCATATGCCGTTCATGTCCATATTTTAATAGGTTCATAAGTAAGTACTAGACTAGCTGTCCTTAAGGGCCTTTTTAAGCATAGCCAGTTTACTTTTTTGTGCTCAAAATAACCTATCCCATTGGGTTATAGATGGGCCTTACCCATCCTATGGTTGATAAATCTGTAATGAGAATAACTGGGATCATAACATAGACGATTGAGGGTACCCGTGCATGGGATAAAACATTTAGTAGCTGCCTCAATCCATTAGAAATACAGGGGGCAGTTCTGGGGTAAATTTTCTGTTTCCCATCCATAGATCTTAGTTGTGCTTGAAAATGGACAGAAGTGAACTTTGTTTTATCTGGATGGAGCCTGCTTCATTTCTAGGCTGAATGTTCCCCGCTTTTTATGGTCTTAAAATGCCTTTACTCCTGTTAACAAGGAACATTTTTCCACAGCATTGTGCTGTCCATTGAATTGCACTTTTGCTGATGGAGCTACAGGGCAACCATTTTTACAAGTGTGAGCTTATGATACCACATTCTGAATCTTAAATGTTGAAAAGAAACATTAAAGAGCATCTCTGTTCAGTTTTGTGCATGTACTCATGATTTGAAAGACTTCTGTTATCCAGTGCTTAAGCTTAGATTAAGCCTTCAGATATAATAGGCACCTGCCTGGTATTTACTGATTTACTTCATACTGTTATCACACATTGTGATTTACTGAGCTTTTTTTTGCCTTGCTTGTCTGCTTTTTAAGAAAGGTCGCCATTAGCAGTATCATTAAAGTCATAGACTTCAGAGACAAAAAAAAAACATGGCTATGCACTGTCTTTTCATCCATGTCCATCTGATCCAACTTATTGTTCCTCCAGTTACTTGTTGGATCCAAGCTTGGGAAACTAGTGCTCCAGCTGCAGGCTCCTTTAAATCTTTTCATACCTGTAATTCACCTGTAGGTGAAGTGCCTCAAATTGAATTTGTTGCTTGATGATTAAAAAAAGAGTGAGTGTTACAGAACCCATAGAGAAGGGTGAAAGATCCTACAGGTCCTTTGGAGTTAACAGCTGGAAGGTGGATGGAGGGAGGGTTGTCATATCTGACAATCCTAGATGAAAAGATCTAATGTTATGTTATATACATAACTACCCTGTCCTAGTCATCCTGTCCATTTGATCCAACAGAGATGGTTCAGAATCCCCAGCTACTGTATATCTGGGTGGAATCATGACAGGCGATCCTTAAGGATGTTGGCTCCGACAGAAACTCTTGTCCTTGAAATTATATCTCGTATGTAATGATTTGCAAATGTAAGCAGCATTAATCAAATTGCAACTGCACATATTTCACCAACTGAAGAATCCCTTAAGAAGGTGGCAGAAGTAGCCAGTGACCTTTATAAAAATGAGCCTTAAGTTTGTATGCTAAGGAATGGTTGTTGGCAGAATACGTAAATGTAAAAGTCAGAGACCGAGAGAGACATCTGGATGAAGTGACCTTGGAAAGTTTAGAATCATTCATTTTTAAGTCTTCATTCAGTGGAGGTAAAACCTTAGGTGCTGATTAACATCTAATATTTGAAGTATGTAGTCTCTCTTGTTTGAATGATTTGGGGAAGACGTATGTCAGGTGAGTAGACCAATCCAAATAATTTTTGGATGCTAGTTGAAGAAGGAGAAGTTTTGTGCATAACGAGATTCTGTCCTTGTGAAACACTGGTTTGGGAGAAGACAAGGCATACAAAGTATAGTTATGTAAGTAAACTTACCATTACAGTAGAGGCGGAAATAATCTCTGCTTCAGTAGTCATAGCCATATGGGTTGTATCCCGCTAGGGTTATAACAGCCAGCTTCCAAAACTTTAGGGCACCCTCCATATGCCCAGATTGTTAGCCCAATCAGACTAAAAAGACTAGTATGGGCACAAAGAACTTCAGAGCTTTCATGCCACCAAAGAGAGGGAGGCTAAAGGCCTGACAAGGACAGTGCTAGGAAAGTAAACATAAGGGTTTTCACCCTGGCTTCAAAAACATATAATAGTAAAGGGGATGGAGTGGGGGATCAGCTACTGCATCATGGTTCAGAGTACACTCTAGCACAACTTTAGGCATAAATGAGGGACTACTTCTCAAAGAAACCCATCCTTTGTTAGAAATGAAATGGGGTTGATCCGTCATAAGAGCTTGCAACTCAGGTGCTCTTCTTGCTGAGGTCAGAGCAATGAGCAGCACAGCTTTCCATGTTAAGGACCTTAGGTTAGCCTGATCATCTGGTTCAAGTGGAACAAGAGTTAAGTTTTTCTAACATAAAATTAAGATCCTAAGGAGAAGCCACCTGTTTTCTTGGAAGCTTGATATGCAACACATTCAAAAACATTTCACATGAGATTGCAGTGACAGAGGGGTATGCATGGGCAAACATGCTGAAATGGCTGAGAAGTACACTTTGATAGAGGAGTGAGATGGGCTAAAGGATAGTAATGCGCACAAATGATGTAGAATGTGAGCAGCACTCTCTCTGAATGGGTGCTGGTTCCTATCTTGATACCAAATATAAAACCTTTTCCATTTACTAATACATGATTTTCTAGTAGCAGGTGTTCTAGCCTCCTTTAATACCTGCTGCACATCCTCAGAAAATATTTGCCTAAAAGGTATTAAGATTCTCGACTATCCATATAGGCAGTTGCATTTGTTTGGGATTAGGATGTATTAAACAATGCTTGTCTTGTGTTAGTGTGTGCAGTCTGTGAAGAAACTTGTAATTAACCCTCACCATTCCCAAAAGAAGGGAGAACCATTGTTGCCTGTGCCAAAAGGGAATCACCACAGTGATCTATGCAGAGGTCTTCTGAAGATTCAGAATGATCCTGGATATTAGTGGAAAGGGTAAGAATGCATACAGGAAAATTTCTGAGCAAGTAGAAGAAAAAGTATCTGTCGTTCAGGCCTTCTGGCATGGAGTCCTAGAACAGAATTTTGCCAACTAAATGTTGAGTGTAGACAAAAAGATTGATTTCAGCTATCCTACAACTGGATCAATTCCGGGAAGACCCCTCCCAATTAAGTTTCCTGTCAAGGACTGATGTTTTTAGCGTAAGGCATATTTTGTCTGTTGTGAGTTGTTTCCTAGTAAAAATGCTCCTCTTTGGAAAACTTTTTTATTGTTTAAGTTTTAAGAACTGGAAAGTGTTTTGAAGGGAAGAAAGTGAGTTTGTTAAATCCCAGAGTACACTTCATTACACCATACCAGCTTTTTTTTTTTCTGTCTGTGCACTTTAGAAAAGGGTGTTAAAGTTCTAATGGGGATTTTTATATACTGTGCTGCAATTTTGAAAGGGAACTGTGTGAGGTAGTTTAAGCATGTATTCTTCTTGTGAACACATGTCTTGACGACTTGCATTCTGGCTGACTCATTCCAGCAGTGCTTGCTGGCAGTCTTTTTTCTGTGTTGCAGCTTAAGTACTTCAGTCCTGATGGCTGTTTTCCTGTGGTACCTAAAAAGAAAAAACAGATTAAGGAGCTCTTGCCTTCACCACAGGCTCAGACAGTGCCTTAGCCATTGGAGGGTGAACTGTTGAGCCAGTGTTGGCTATTTTCATCTATTTCGAACAGATGGGTTGTCAGATCTGACCTTGACAGAGTGTGTGTGTGTATATAAATATATAATATGTGTGTGTGTGTAATATATATATATATAATATATGTGTGTGTATATATGTATGTGTGTGTGTGTATGTTTGTATGTATATATATATATATATATATATATATATATATATACATACACACACGTATGTATTTTCACCCGTCCACCCTCAACCCCTTTTCCCATTTCTGCACATGGGCTCGGGGTGTAACTTCACAGTGACGATCATCTAGCGCTAAGGTTTACATTGCCAGGTAGCTAGCCCTGCTGCTGTAGTTAATCTGTACCACACACTCAGACCTAGGGCCAATTTAAACTGTCCAGTCCATCTGCTTAATGTCTTTGGAGTGTGGGAGGAAACTGGAGCAGTTGGAAGAAGCCCACACGTACATGGGGAGGACAATGCCGACTCTGTCCGTAAAGTACCCCGGCTGAGAATCGAACTGAGAAACCTCTTGCTGTGAGGCAACAGTGCTACACAGTATACTATATGTATGTTACATCTGTTACATATTTATAATATATATTTTGTTTGCATTATATAGGTCTTGTATATGTATTGTGTGTGCATGCATGTAATATATGCACACACATAAAAATATGCAGAAATATAGCTTTTATAAGTTCTCTCTGTATACTTCAGAAAAGGGCCTTAAAGTTCAAATGGGGATTTTTGTATACTGTGCTATATAGTTTTTATGTGTTGATTT
The DNA here is from genome assembly GCF_019279795.1 of Protopterus annectens. Lineage (NCBI taxonomy): Eukaryota > Metazoa > Chordata > Ceratodontiformes > Protopteridae > Protopterus > Protopterus annectens. The sequence continues at coordinate 1,130,136,561 of NC_056731.1, read as the reverse complement.
TTCTTTTTAAGTATAGCAGGAGAAGAAAGAAAAAAAACTGCAGTCCATTCAGTAATTGCTACAACATGGCAACGATTAAATATAGATGAAGAAATAGCAACTAACACTGCTTGGGAGACTAATGAAAAAAAAAAATGAAGTGAAACAATGTTTAGAAAAAACAGTGCATGAAGTTTAATAAAAACAAGGTGAGCACTTTCACAGAGGTTTGAAGAAACGGTCTTTGTACTGTGAAAGTGCTCACCTTGTTTTTATTAAACTTTGTGCACTGTTTTTTCTAAGCAATGTTTTACTTTATTTTTTTTGTTAGTCTCCTAAGCCGTGTTAATGGCTATTTCTTTGTATTGAATCACTGCCATGTTGTAGCAACCTTTACTCAATGGACTGCCGTTTTTTTTTCTTTTCTTTCTTCTTTTGCTGTACCTACAAAGAAAAAGCAACACATATAAACCTATAAAGCACAGTATACAAACATCCCCATTAGAACTTTAACTGTTGTTATTAAAAAGCTGTAAGGCTAAGCAGTAATTACGATGTAACTTTTGTTATTAAAAGGCTGCAGTCATCAAGTGAAATAATCCTTACCTGTTAAATAGTGCTTCTGAATTGGAAAACGAGTTTAGCTGAGTTAAAATAAACCTGGATAGCTGATAATTTTTCTTTTAGTGCATGCCACCGTCTGGCTCTACCCTTTCCGTTCACCCTTGCTATGCTTGGGCTCACTCCACTCCACTAACTTACCCCCATTTCCTACTAACCCCTGCTGTGCCTAAATTTATTTTAAACTAGCCACTACCACAAGCCCTGTTACCCAAACAAACTAAATTAGATCACTTATAAATAGTACTAATCTCCTGCTTATAACAAGATAGCAATAATACTAATTAGTAATACTCTCCTAACTATTGAAATACAGCAATACATGTACAAAAAAAAATCTTTACTATCACTACCATTTAAACAAATCCACATGAAACCCATCAATGTTACTGCAGTAATAGTCCCTAACAATAGCAGCAAACCTCACTTCATACCACAGTTGTATTAGTAGGTCACCAACCCCTATAGTACTCTATTCCCCTATCCAGTACAGATAAAACCTTTTAAATACTGAAATATCACTCTCAATCTACAAAATTACTTATATTGATCAGATTACCTATACTATAATACCACAGCAGAACAGTCCCAATGTCTCACTGAAATATAACACAGTCATAGTAAAACTCCTCAAGACCATATCATACATCACCTCACAATTAACCCTTAGCGGAGCTATCCATCCAAACCTTGGCTCCAGCACCAGCCCATTCCAGCAAATTCCCCAATATGGCAGCCATAGTTTTCTAAACCCCTCTCAAAAAAGGATCTGACTTCCTATTATTAAATTTGAACATTAGCAGTATCGTTAACAAAACCGAAGAACTTCATGCCACTCTCACCCACTACTCCCTAACAACATCGCTCTGAATACTAAAACCTAGTTAAAATTAGAAATTAGTGATAATGAAATTCTACCTCCAGGTTACAGTATGAGTTGGGTAGATAGGCCAAAAAAAGGATGGGAAATGGCCATTCTGTTGGAAACCATCCTTGTGAAGTTGTTTAATCTCACCGTTCATTCTTTGGGTTTGGAGCCGATCCATCGGCTCCGATACAGCCTTTTGCAAAGCTCTAGGTTTACCAGTAGCTTGAGACCAAGCCCTTTATCCCATGATGCACTGCTGGAATTACTTCTGGTCTAGTTTGCCGCGGCACGAATCAGAGGTTCCAGTTTGCTAGAGCCATTTTTGTCTTCAAATAAGCGTTTTTCACAAGTTATTTCTTACATTTTTCTATTATTCTATAGTTAGTAGAGTAGTTGTATAGCTTAAACAAGCTCCCCTTTCCCTGCTATTATCTATATAGTTTAGTTCTTTAGTAGTTTAGTAGTTTGTAGTGGCCTCGTGTTCGGCCTAGTATTATCTTGGATATATAACATTTTGATAGTGTTGGCCCCCTTTCTTTTGGGCATTTGTTTATAGTGTGTGTGTGTAATTTGCTTACAGATATGTCTATAAATTTGGTTGTTTGCTAGGCTTGCTCTGCTTTTAGCCTAGGTGTGGTCCTATTTAGTATTTCTGAGTGTTTCTCATTAGGCTTTGTGTGCATGTTTGCTATTAAGCCTAAGGCAAAAAAGTATAGAAAATGTTTGTTGTTGTTATTGGATTGTTTAGCCTAAAATATGTCTGACGACAAGGACAAGCACCCAAAGTCTGGGTTTAAGAAATGCCCAGACTGTGGGCAAAAGGTGTCTCTGACTGATGGCTACGTTCAGTGTGCCTGTTGTTTAGGTGCAGTGCATTTGCAGGAGTCATGCAGCATTTGCCACTCCTTTTCTTCAAGGTCTTATTGGAGAGGAAAAGGAAGCTTGTTACAGGCTTGCTGAAGCATCCTTTTTCCGAAGTATTGAGTGAGCAGGATGGGGCCAGCAAGTCCTCCAAGTCCTCTTAAGTCTTCGAGGGACTCCAAGGAATCGAAAGCATCAAAAAAGTGTAAAAAATTAGAAGATTCGGGGACATCGGCTCCACGGATCTCGTAGCAGAGTGTCTTTTCGTTTTGGAGCTGGCCCACAGTTCTGGAGCTGGTATCTGAGAGACCTGCATCTCCACTCCTTCAATCGGCACCGTCGGTGCACTCCTTCAGGTCTTCTTTCAGCCTCTTGGATTTGGATATGGACCGATTGGTGCAGAAGCTCTTACGGGCACCAGGCTTTGCTAAATTGTTGTCTGCTCTGACCCTAGCGTCGGAACTGAAGACCGCCATCCCGGATTTGACTGCTCCTCCTCCAAACTGTTTTGGACCTTCGGAGTCGGAGGGGGCCGACCTGTTGATTGTAAAGCCTTTGGAGCTGAGACCTACTCTGGTTTCCTCGGTTCCATTTACTCTGACGTCTTTGGCACCAACCGGGGACTTTAGGAGCCGACACTCTCCCGTCGGGTCCAGGGAGGATAGTCGCACTGACTTGTCGGTGTCAACTCTTCCTCTCGGGGCTTCGGCTCAGATGAGCTTGGTTCCTACCTCCAGCTCTAAGCCCACGGCCTCAGTGCGGGATCTGCTGGCAGGTCCTTCGGGTCCGTCCACTCCTTCTCATTGGAGCCGTGATGCCTTCGAAGCCATGAGGAGAGCCTTGTCCCCAAAGACTTCCTCGACACCAGGTCTGGCTTCCTCTTCCCCCCCAAAGCACCTGTGTCCACTTTTGCTTCCATTGTCCAGATTAGGCGTAGAGACCCTGAGCCTCGGGTAGCCCCCTGCTCTTCCGAGACCTCCCCTGAAGCTCCCACTGAGGAGGTTCCCAGGAAGAGATTGTGCAAGAGGAGACACTTGGACTCCCCACAGGAGTCTTTGACATCTGACACTGACTTGAATGAGTCAAAAGGTTCCCCCTCGATCCCCCTCTGAGGATATCTCCTTTGCGGAGATACTCAAGATCCTTGGGCAGAGGGGTGATTGGCAGTCCAAAAGCCCTACTGAGGGCAATTCAGTTCTCCTGAAGGCTTTCGAATCTCAACCTTCTACCTCTTGGATGTTTCCATCCTTCGACGAGCTCATGCAACTGGTCTCTCTGAGGGTGTGGGAGTCATCGGAGTCCATGGAGTCTGTCTTTTGGAGGCCTAACAAATTTATTTCTGCCCCTGTAGGTAAATTCTTTTTGTCCAAAGGAGTCCTTGTTGATGCCATGGTAGTGGAGGCGGTCACCAAAAAGGAGATGTCTGAGACTTCCTCGTCTATCCATCCTCCTAACAGAGAGTCTAGGATCATGGATAGATATGGGAAATGCATGTTTAGTTCAGTGACTTTTGCACACCGATCCCTGAACTATTTCACCCATTTCAGTAGGTTGCAAAGAGATCTCATTAAGGAGCTGGGAGATGCTCTTCGGGGTACTGTAGCTGCAGGGGCTTACGATAAAGTTGCCGCCCAGCTTGCTATCCTCAGTTCCATTGTGAACTCGTCCTTGAGTCTCATATCATATGCAGCTGATGGGACAGGTAGGGCAGCGGGTACAGGAATTGCTCTCAGGAGGCATTCCTGGATGCGCTTGTGTTCATTCGTGGAGCCCTTTAAGTCTTCATTCGTGAACACCCCTTTTGATGGCTCATCTCTCTTTGGGCCTAAAGTGAAGGAAACGTTGACCAGGTGTGAACAGGAGGGAAAGACTCTGTCTGCTGTCAGAGTCCATTTTTCCACCCCTACTCGGCCTTACCCCAAAGAGGAGGAAAGATATGGTTCCGAAAAGCCCAAGGAGCCTTTCAGGACACACATGGCAAACCCCACTCTAGAGGAAGGGGTAATAATGGAAGACGCCGCCCTCGCGACAGAGGGGGTCCACAATACCAGGGTGACAAAGATCACTTCTCCGGTCACCTCTACCAGCACTCCTGAAAGGAGGCCCAACTGTTCTGCTCTGGAGGCAGTCTGGGGTCGCTTGTCATTGTACCCAGACACCTGGCAAGATTGTACCCAGCAGTCGTTTGTTAAAAGTATTATTTCCAGAGGGTATTTCATACCGTTCTTCACTCCACTCCCACCCGCAAGGAGTATCCCGGACGTTCCATCCAGTTACAGGGAACAAGCAAACTTTAGAGGTCCACAAGTTGCTAGAAAAAAGTCATCCAGCCAGTCCCAGCAGACCAAACAGGATCCGGAACTTACTCAAGATTCTTTTTGTTTCCAAAGAAAACAGAGGGGACTGGAGACAAATTTTGGACCTCAGCAGACTCCAATCAATTTGTGAAGAAAGAGATGTTACGGATGGTCACGCCACAGTCTATACTTCCCTTTTGGGAAAGACAATTGGATGTGCTCGATAGATCTCAAGGATGCGTACTACCACATAAAATACTACCACATAAAAATGGCCAGGCTATCCAGAGATTATCTGCATTTCTGGCTGGGAGCCAATGATTATCACTTTCGAGCCCTGCCCTTTGGTCTCCCTACAGCCCCCAGAGTGTTCACCATATGCATGGCAGTGGTCACGGCTCACTTGAGGCGTCTAGGATTCCAGGCGTTTCCGTACCTAGACTATTGGCTCCTTACCACCACCACCACCAGGCATCAACTGATTCAGGCCAGGGAATATACTCGGACACTCTGCAATCACTTAAGCATTACAGTCAACTCAGAAAAGTCTGCCTTGTCGCCATCGCAGCATATCGTTTTTATAGGGGCAGAGTTAGATACTTAAACCACCACTCTAAGACTACCAATCGAGAGAGTCTTTCTTCTTCGCCAGCATGTCAGCTCATTGGTATCAAAAGACAGAACACCAGCCGCAGAAGTTCTAAAAGTATTGATGGCTGCAGCGATCTTGGCCATACCATTAGCATGGATGCATATGCGGATTCTTCTATGGCTACTGTTCATTCAATGCTTATCAGGAACTTCCAATGAATCACACGATTGTAATTATGAACTCTTGCAAGAGAGATCTCCAGTGGTCGTTGACGTCTCGCCATGTAACCGTAGGACACCCCTTTGTACTACCCCCTCCAATAGCCACTGTGACCACGGAAGCTTCCCTTGATAGGGTAGGGGGGCATTTCCAGGGAAAGACTGCCCAAGGACCATGGACAGATCTAGTCACATCTGCATATCAATGTTCTGGAGATGAGAGCAGTACTTCTGGCGTTGCAGCACTTCCAGGACTCTTCCTCTAGGAACGATTGCAATTCAGACAGACAGTATGTCAGTAGTCTGGTACTTGAACAAGCAGGGGGGGAACCAGATCTTACCCCCTTTGCCAAGAAGCCCTGAGAGTTTGGCAGTGGGCTGTATCCTCCCAGCTCTTTGTGTTGGCAATGCACATCCCTGGGAGATCCAATGTGATAGGAGACAAACTGAGCAGGGCAATCTTATTGCCACACGAGTGGTCCCTCAAGAAAGAGATTGCGGACAGTATTTTCTGCAAATGGGGCCAGCCTTGTTGCAGTCTTTTTGCCAGTCACATCAACACGAAATGCAGAAGCTACTTTTGCCCTGATTCCTCCTCTGGGAGAACCCCCGAGAGACGCACTTGTACACGATTGGCCCCCGGGCCTCCTCTCTGCATTTCTTCCTATCCCGTTGATACACAGATTTCTACAGAAAGCAAAATCGCTGGGGAGGACCATCATTCTCATAGCCCCTCATTGGCCTCTGCAGATTTGGTTCCCATTTCTTCATAGTCATCTCTTGGAGGATCCATGGATTCTGGACCCATTTCCGGACCTTCTGACACATCCGTCAGGGGACCTCCATCCTTCCTTGCAGTCACTGAAGCTAACAGCTTGGCTGCTCCAGTTCCCCTCTTAGCCAGGCTTCATAACTTTTCCAGTGAGACAAAACAGATTTTTTTGTCTTCCCATAAGCCATCCACCAGAAGATTATACCGTAGTAAGTGGGAGAGATTTTTCATATGGGTTACTAAGCAGAACATTGATCCTTATCAAGAACCCTTGACGTCCATTTTGGAATTCTTGACTGTGATCTTTAATAAAGGAGCGGCAGCCGCAACAGTTGGCATCCAGTTGGCTACTATATCTAACTTTCATCTCAGAGCTGATGGGCTGAACATGTTTCACAAGTTGTCCAAGGCCTTTCTCAAAGGAAGCTTTCACATGAGGCCTCCAGTAAAAACTCCTTACTCTCTTTGGAATCTAAATTTTATGCGGTCTCCTATAATTCTTCCCCTGTTTGAACCAGCTTCATATTGTGATCTCAAATTTTTGTCATGGAAAACCATTTTTCTGGTAGCTTACTTCTGTCCGCGTGTCAGAACTTCAAGCTTTATCTATCTTATTTGTACTCACCAAGACTTGAGGATGAATTCAATTCCAGCAATACTTCTCTCCTTCTGTTGGTTTTATCATCTCTCCATTCGGACCCCAATCATCTCTTCATTTGGACCCCAGTAAAACCAAAGTCATGATATTCCAACCCACAGCAGCTGTAGATCCCCTCTCTCTGTTTAAGATCACATCTACAAACAATACCACCATCTCTCCTGCTTCCCACACTAAACTTCTGGGTGTTATTGACAACACAATAAAATTCGACCTACACATACCCCTAGCAATCAAGAAAGTAAATAAAAAAAACTTTGTACTCTTTACAGAAATAGGCAATACCTAACCAATAGCACAAAGGCCACCATTGCAAGAACACACCTGTTCTCCACACTCCTGTATGGCTCACCCATTCTGCCAAACCTAAAAATCAGACATATTAAAGTTAGGTACCTGCTATAGTAAGATTGCAAAATTTGCAACAGACTGCAACTTTAGAATATACCATTGCCTTGCACTCAACTTAACTGACTAGAACTACCCCATCTCTTAACTTAAAACCAACTTAATTTGGCCCATGCACTTCTAAATCAACCTGAAAAAACCCTGCTCTGCCAAACTTTCTAATCCCTTATAGTAGTACCCAGTCTTTACATGTAATACCCAGTCTTTACATTTAAGTAATAAGTACTTAAAAGTTAACAAATCCAATAATGCTGCTGGAGATTCCCTCTATTCAACATGTATAGCCAAAATCTGGAACTCATTGCCAACAGATACACAGAAGCCTACACATGCTCTGCAGTTTAAAAAAAAAAGACTCCAATCTAATTATGCTTATGCACCAATCCTGGATAAAAAAGAGTTATGTAAAATCTTACCATGATTTGAATAGAAGGACATCTTATGAGTTATTTCCTGCAACCCCCCCCCCACTAACCCCTCTATGTCCTTCTTTTCCTATGTTGCAGTATTCTTAGTGTGGGATTCTCCACCGAAGGAGACCCAAATGTCTGCTCCTATACAAAAGTTTAAGCCTGGTTGCTGTAGGTATGTGGGACGTCACAAGAAGGGCAGAAACCAGGGATCTTACCAACAGAGATGGTCTGTTCCAAGGGTTTCTTAGGTATCTGCTTTCTCGAGTCTCAGTCTGATTTGGATCCATCTGTAACTCCACTAAAAGGCCACCAGAAGAAATGGACATGGAAGTGGAAACAGACTCCTCTTTAGAGTCTCATCAAAGACAGTGATTTGGAGGAAGGGGAAGGTTCCCCCTCGATCCCCTCTGAAGATGTCATCTTTGGCAGTATCCTCAAATTGATGAATCAAAGATGGGGTTGTGTCGCTGTCCTACTTTGCACACTATAGAAGGGTCTTTGTGGGTTCTGTCCAAGCAGCTTTATTTTATATAAGCACATCACTATAGAAGTTTACTGACTAACTTGAGTAACTTGTATACAAACTAACAGCTGTGATCATGCATGCTCTCACTGTGACTGCTCTTACAAAATGGCACTAGGGGATGCACGTGTCTGGAATTTATACATGCACGTATAGTCTTGGGATGCTTCTTTAAAGATACAGCACACTTCACTTGCATTCTGATATACATCCTCCCTCTTTGAGAAACAGATCATATAATGCTATGAGTCTATTTAGCGTGCAGAAGTCTCAGGAAATTCTTTGTCATGCATTACACAGGATTAAGTATACATATCTATACATTCAAGTCCACATTGCTGTGTATTTCACACTAGGCTTTGGTACTCGCCCATATCTTGTGACATAAAACTGAGAATTAGATTTAGCAACTGGAACTGCTTCTGCAAAATGATTGACTTGTGGAATGTCTGGAACATTTTCTGGAATGGAGTCAGGATTTTGAACACTTTCTGGTATGGAAACCGCGTCTGATTCACTCTTGGGTTTGAAGTCTGCATCACAGAAACAATGTGATGATGATGATGATGATTCTGGTACAGGAAGATGATGTTTATGGTTCCTCCTATATGCCACACTCTTGGAGTTTACCAGGTAGGATCTTGGCTCAGCACAGATGCCTGTAATCTGTCCAACCTGAACAAAACCTTTTGTGGTCTGGATTCGTATCGTACCTCCTTCCCTCAATGGCTGAAGTAATCTGCTCGATCTGCCGTAACTAGATTTGTGGATATTATGCTTCTTAACCAATTGAGGCTTAATGGTTTTATTGTTCTTTGGTGTAGGCTTTAATAAACTGGAAATAATGGGTGGCGTAGTTCTAGTTTGCCTGGAAACTAGTCTTTGAACAGGTGAGCCAAAAATATCGTCATGGGGTATGTTTCTGAGATTAAGCAAATTCAAGAACACATTGGTATTGTCACACTTTGACCTTTCAAGTAACTGCTTCGCACTCTGTATTGCACGTTCAGCTAGACTGTTTGACTGAGGATATTCAGGACCACTAGTGACATGTGTAAAGTCCCAGTCTTTTGCAAATTTCTGAAACAACTGTCTAGTAAATTGAGTACCATTGTCAGAAAGAACTTTGTGTGGACTACCATGAACTTAAAATGGCATTTCAACATGTGCAGTAGATGTTAGGTTAGGTAGTAGATCAGTCTCAAACCAGTCTGAATAAGAGTCTGCCAAAACCAAGTAGTGTTGATTGTTTCACTCAAAGATACCAGCTACAACTGTTGACCAAGGTAGTTTAGGAACTGGACTTAGCTGAAGTGGTTCTCTTTGCAAATGCGATCTAGTACTATTGCATACTGAACAGAAAGTAAGTACTTTATCAATGTCTTTTGGTAATGAAGGCAAAAATACTAATTCTCTCATTCTTTTCTAAGTGGATGCGGATCCTGGGTGGCCGTGATGCAAATGCTGGATATATTCTTGTTGTAAGGAAGCAGGAACAACAATTTTAGGACCTTTGAAAATAATGTCATTTTCTGTCATCAATTCATCTCTGTAAGGAAGATAGGTTTGGACTTCCGGTGGTGCAATAGATTGCTTTGACGGCCATCCAACATTAATGTATTGATTTGAGCTTTTACAAAATTGGATCAGTCTGAGTATGATCTCTGAACTCATCAAGTCTATTGGTAAAAAAATTATGCACATCAAAGTCAAAATTCTTTGCATGAAGCTGTTCTGTCATATTTCTGAGTGATCTGGGTAAGGTATCAGCCAGATAAAGGAATTTGCCTTTTGTGTAGACCATTTTGAAATTGTACTTTTGCACTTTGAACATCATTCTTTGTAATCTCACTGGACTGGAATGCATAGGCTTCTTCAGAGTAGTAACTAGGTTGGTGGTCAGTTTCAGTCTGAATAGCTCGATCATAAATATAATCATGAAACTTAGAACATGCAAATACTGTTGCCAAAAGCTCCTTCTCAATCTAAGCATACTGCATCTCAGTTTGAGTTAGTGGTCTAGATACATAGGCTACTGGTCTGCCCTCTTGAAGTATAACTGCGCAAAGACCAAATTTTGAAGTATCACAGGAAAGAGTAACTGGTTTGTCCACATCATAGTATCTTAAGGTAGGTGGGGTGGAAATTTTCTGCTTAAGTTCTTCAGATGCTTTCTGGTGCTGTTCCAACCATGACCATGCAATATTTGTGTGTGTGAGCTCTCTTAAAGGTGCTGTCAACTTACTGAAGTCTGGTATAAACTTGCCTAAATAGCTGACCATGCCTAGGAAACATTGTAGAGCTTGTACATTATCTGGTGTTGACATATCAAGATTAGCTGCTTGCTTGCTTGGTTCTGGTCTCAAGCCTGTACTTGTGAGCAAATGACCTACATAGGTAACTTCTGTAAGTCTGAATTTGCACTTCAGAGGATTGCGCTTCAAGTTTACTTCACATGCTGTATCTAGAACTTTCTTGAGGTTTCTGTCATGCTCTGTTTCACCATTGCCTCCAACCAGTAAGTCATGTACTGTTATATCACAAGGATAGCCCAAAATAATTTGCTCCATAGCATGATGAAAGACTTCACTTGCAGAATTTATTCCAAATGGCATCCTTAGGAATCTGTCTGCCAAAAGTAGTTAGAAATGAAGATTTGCAGTCCAGCATCACTTGCCAAAATGAACTGTTTGTATCTAAGACAGAGAAAACAGTGGCATTCAGTATTAAGGCTGCGACATCTTCGACTGTGCACTTTGGATGATACAGTCTCTTTAATGCTTTGTTCAGATCTCTTGGTTCAGTACATATTCTGATTTCTTTTGAGCCGTTTTTGTGAGCTGCTTTCATGGATGACACCTATTCAGTTGGTTCTGTGACTGGACAAATCGCACCTTGCTGCACCATTTTATCCAACTGAGTCTTAACTTTGTCCTGCATAGCTATTGGAACTCTTCTTGCTGGTCTGACTACTGGAGTGACCTTTCAGTCTAACTTCATGGAATACACAACTGGAAGTTTGCCTAACTTGTCATCGAAAACATCAGCATACTCTGAGAAAATGGCTTCAGAAAAATTTGAACTCGGAAATGCACTTACATGATGGACTTCTTTAGCCAAAGAAAGCAGATTCATTCTTCAACTGTCTGTAAGACCTAATAAAGATTGCACTGGTCTTCAGACTACATAGAATAATAAATTGTAACAGTTCACGGCCAAATAACATGAAAACATCACTGAAACTTCGTTTTGAATTTCTTCACCTCCATAAGCAACAAGTCTTGCACTACTGGCTACATTGAGTTGTTCATTAGTTCTCACTTTAGCAAATGTGTTTGCTGAGTTTACATTACACTTTAAAACTATGTCTACTTTAAGTTCTGTGGATTTTCCATTAATCCGGACAGTACAAAACACTTCACTTCTTGTTAATAAATTCACTGCATGAACTCTTTCATCAAACACTGATACACCATCTGCAGAAAAAGCTATCTGCTTTGCCTCTACTTGATCAACTTGCTTCTTTGTGTGACCTTTCTTTACAAATGTGTGAGGCTTATTTGATTTACAAAACGTTTGGAAATGGTTCCATGTTTTACTCTTGTATCATTGCTGACCAAATGCTAAGGACTTCTCTCCTTTAGACTCTTGATTTGCACCAAAATTGAGGCAGTTAATAGTAAAGCTGGGGTTGGGTGTTGCTGATTCATGCTTGTACTACACTGAGCTGGAATGCACTCCCTTCTTGGACCTTACTGGAAAGCTACGCGTCTTCCCTGGAAACCTTGTGGTTGTCATGTGCTTGGGCCCACTTTTGTTCGTCACGTGTTGCATACTGTCTACATTTGCTCTGGAGCCAACTGAAACCATGTTCTTGTCATTCGCAAGCATACTTGTGTGTTTTTGTCACCTCCATGGATTTGACAAATCCTTAGGGCTTTGCTCAACATTAAATCACTGTTACGAAGTAAAATCTTTTTCACAGCAACACTTTTAATATCACACGCAAGTCTGTCCTTTATCAGCTCATCTTTTAAGTCACCAAACTGACATTTCTTGGCTTTGTTTCCCAGGTCAGTTATATAAGCTGCAAATGTTTCCCTTGGTTTCTGATCCCTCATGTAAAACAAATGCCTTTCTAATGTAATATTTGTCTGGGGGTTACACATTTCTCTGAACTTGCACTTCAAACATTTGGGGTCTTCACTTGTTTCAGCCTGTACAACAATCTGGCAGTTTTCACCTTCTCCTTCATATACTGCAGGCATATACACAAATGAGCGCTCTCTTTCTATGGCATGTGACCCAGCTAGGTTTAGCAAAATGAATGCCCTGGTGTGTGCATCTCTATCTGCATTAGCAGCTTTTATAGAAGTATCGTACTCTTGCTCAGATATTCTCCAGTCCTCCGCAATATTCTGATCAAATGCAAGTGGGTAGGGGCTTTCAAAATCTGTCTGACATATTAACATACCAGTGAAGGGTTTTGCAAATAAGCACAAACCTACACTCATGCACATATGCCAGAAACATATGCCAGTCTTTGTAACTTTGTCCGCTGCCTTTGTGCTTCTGAATTTGTACCTATTGGGCTTTTCGAAATGATGCTAATGAACAAACTCTTAGTACCTTTGAATAACTGGACTTTGCAAAATAAACTTCTTGGGCGCTTTAACATTCTTGAAAAATGCTCAAGTCATTTATTATCATTTTAAGAGACATTTCAAACAACTTTATGATGCGAGTGAAATAAACTCTCGGGCAATGTAATACTCTTGTAATATCGTTTTGCAATAAATCACCTCTTATCAGTGTAAGAAACATAACATATATAACTGCACGATGTAAATAAACTGGACTTCACTTGCCCAAAACTCAGTAACATTTCGAAGTAGTTGCACTTTGCGAATAACTGCATACAGCACACTGAAATGTCCCCAAAATGGCAGTACCTTGCTAGGCAACTCTTTACAGTGCAAAAAACACTCTGCAATGGTGGCACTTTGCGAATAGATACACCAAGCACAATAAACTTTTTGAAATGGCTATACTTTGTGTTTCACAAAATAATTGCTCTTCCTACACAATAAACTCTTTGAAGTACATGCACAGTAATAAGCACACACTGTAAGCACTTTTACACACTTTGCGATACTTTGAATAACATAATGTAATTGTAGTTACGTTCGTGATACAATACGAAATCGTAGCTATGCCAATGTATAGCACTCTGCCAAAACACATGCACGTGCCCTTTTTGCCTATATTATTTGTTTTGCTACTTTATCCTTTTTATGCCCAGTGTACTTTTCTTGTGCTTGTTTTGCTCTAAACACGCCCAGTTTTGCTTTAAACATACTCTCATTTTAAATATGCTCGTTTTATCTTTAAACATATTCGTTTTGCTTTAAACATGCCTGTTTTACTTTACTGTTAATCGTTTCATCAAATACCTTTATTTTAAACATTTCTTTTTCGCCAACAAATTTTTCATGCCTTCCGCTTGCTCAGTAATGTGGTTTGTGCTGTTTCTCTTTACCTTTGATTCTTTTCTGGCTCTTTTTGTGCTCATTTCTCTTAATTTTACCTTCACTGTCATCTATGCACCTCATGGCTCTGGATCTTATTCTCTTCTGTCCTGGTTCTGACACCATGTCGCTCTCCTACGTTGGAAACAATAGAATAGTCTTTGTGGGTTCTGTTCAGGCAGCTTTATTTTATTTAAGCACATCACTGTAGAAGTTTACTGACTTTAACTTATCAACTTGTATACAAGCTAACAATTGCGATCATGCTTGCTCTCACTGTGGCTGCTCTTAAAAAATGGCACTGGGAAGGCACATGTGTTGAATTTATATGTGGACATATAACCTTGACATGTGTCTTAAAGATATAGCACACTTCACTTGCATTCTGATCTACAGGGTTGGTTGTCCCAAGACACTTACCTGATGAGTCAGTATTTTTGGATTTGGTTCCAGCCCAACACCTTCCTGGGTGGTACCACTAATTGATCCACCTGATGACGTTATGGCTTAACAGGCATGGAAGGACACTTATGTGGTGAAACCTGTTCCCACAAAAGCCGATCACATTTTAGCTGCTCCCAAAGGCAGGAAACATTGGAGCAAGGGCCTCCAGTGGATACTGTGGTGGTAGTAGCTGCCACCAGGAAAAAAACTGTCAGAACAGAGTTCATCTGTTCATTCCCCCTAATAGGGAGCCGAGTGATGTACAGGTTTGAGAAGCGAGCCTATGCATCAGTGGCTTTTGCACTTGGAGCCGCTGAACAACTAAGATCCGACTAGATTTCAGAGAGACTTGACTGAAGAGATTTCCAAGTCTCTGTCCGGGGTATTGCCTGTGGATATTCAGAAAACAGTGGACTCCCAGCTTTCTGCACTACAATTCAGCTCAAACATGGCCATGTATTTGCTTTCCAATGCAGCCGATGGCATGGCTAGACCAGCAGGCACTGGCATTACTATATGCAGCCATAGCTGGATGTGTTGGTGATTTTGCAGAAGACTTCAAGTTCTTCTTTGTTAATGCCCCCTGTGATGGTTCAACTCTTTGGACCCAAAATTAAAGATACACGTACAAGGAGCCAGCAGGATGTTAAGACTGCGTGTTTTTCAGTCCTACAAAGATCCTTCTTCAGGAATGAAAGATTGGGGAAAAAGCTGTAGTTTCATAAATCACAGGATTCTCAACCAGAGCTTTTGCGGTCCTTTCACTGAGAAAGCCTTTCAGTGCTGCTGAGTGATTGCCAGATTGCTCCACTCTGGAAGTAGTTGGGGGTGCCTGTCTTTGCATCCACAAGCTCAGTACTTCATAACTTCTTGGGTGCTAAAGATAATTTCCAGAGGCTATTCAGATGTTCTTCGTGTTTCACTGTTGCAGTCATTACATTTGGGTAATCCTGCTGGCAGGTTGCCCTCAGTCGGCCTGAATTCCAAAGTCCTGGGTCCTGTGTCGATCGCCAGGCCATCAGGGGTATAAAAGATGCGGCCGACGCCATTTTCTTTAGTCTTTCTTGCCACGTGGTGCCCGAAGCAGAAGCAGTTCGCAAGCGTCGGTCGGCCGACTCCTCTGAGATTTTGGAGTTTGAATTTCAGATCCGAAGTCTTCTATAAAGATAAGTATCCCGTTGGGGAAACTTTTTTCTTGCTCCAGAACTGATGTCAGAAAAAGTTAATTGTATTTCTTGTGGGAAGCAAATACCTCATAAGGACTTTCATTCTTACTGTATTCCTTGCCTAGGCCCTAATCATGACTTTCTAGGTTGTCAGTTTTGTGCTAGATTTAACCAATGCACTATTAAGCGTCGGTATGATTTTGCATTAAACTACTTTGGACGCAAGTTTAATTATCCAGAAATGTCATTGGAAAGTCATCCGACTACTGGAGTTCACAAAAAACGCAAAGAAAAAGAAAGACAACTGAGGCCCAAAACCGACAAAGCTTTTCCTAAGCCAGTCGCCGGTTCTCGGTGAGGTGCTTTTGCAGCCCCTGATGCCCGCTACTTTAGAGTCGCAGGCTGCTACCGACTCCCACGTGGAGTTGGCTATGCCACTGGAAACTCAAGGTATTGGAGCCTTGGACGCTATCCCTTCAGATGGGTCTGGAGCTGCTGAGCAGGTACCGGCTTCTGAGGGTGTATTCAGACCTAAACATCTATACATTAAACCGACTTCAAAGTCAAAGACTAAAGCACCTTCAAAGGCAAAGAAGCAAACTCAAGAGCCATGTGGACAGGCCTCCATGCCCAAAAAGCAGATGCTCAAAATGGCCAAATTTGATTTACCTTGATCAGGGGTCCCCATCCCCCAGAGGCCTAGGCAAGAGTCTGACTATGAATCTTCAGACCAGCTTTCCATTTCTTCTGATTCCTCTTCTGATCAGTATATACTTTTTTCCCCCCTTATGAGGATTCTGATGCTGAAGAATCTATACCTTCAGCTTTTCCTCTTGAGGACTATTCTTTTGGGGAAACCTTACATACCATGTGGGAGCATTTCCACTGGGAAAGCCAAGATTTTTCAGAATCTAAGAAGAGGCTCAGGGATTGTCTGTTACTACCTCATCACAAGCCACTAGCCATCCCTCCTGTGTTAGACATTGTAGATGATGTTTTTTCGGAGTCTAGCCCTACCCCTGACTCCTTACCTCCAGCTCCTGTTAAGCCTGATAGATATTACAGGGTTCCTGACTCACATAAATTCCTTTTTAAAAACCCTGCTGCAGACCCAGAAACTATTTCTCAGGGTCCCAAAGGAGTTAAGGCTTCCGCTGCAAAAAATCCTACCCCCTCTGACAGGGATTCTAGGGCACTGGATAGATGGGGGAAAAAAGGTTTACACATCTGCTACCTTGGCTATAAGGGCCTTAATCTATCAGTTTCATATGCTCAAATATCAACAACATGTCATGGCATTGCTTAAACAGAAAATGTTGTTAAACCCTGAATGTGCAGAAAACAAGGAAATGCAGGATATATTGCATGCAGCTGAACAAGTTGGAAAGCATACTTTGCAATGTGGTTTTGATTCTTTAGAGGCCTCCTGCAGGGCCGCAGTTACAGGCTCTGTAATTAGGAGGCATGCTTGGTTAAAGGAACAAAGTCTGCCTGATCATGTTAAAGTTAAATTATTAGATGCACCTTTACAGCATGATACTTTGTTTGGTGTTAAGGCAGAAGAAGTGCTAAAGAAAATGGAGGACAAAGCTAAATCTTTGAAACGGTCAAAGATTTCTTACAAGGTCAGCCACCTAGGTTTAGTAGACACTGGCCAACAAAGAATTGGTCTTTTCCTGTGTCAGACAGACCTCAAAGGGGCAGACTCAGGTGCCCTAGAGGCAGATCCCAGGGGCAAGGTTCATTCCGCTCAAAGTAATGGGGGCTTCTCCCTCCAAAGTTGGAGAAGACAAATCTCAACCATTCAGGAAACAGTCCCAATGACTTCCCCCTGCCTGCACCAAGCACTTATCTCCTGGCAGCTCCCTTGGGGAGAAAATTAGCACTTTTTTCACAAAATTGGCACATTATAACCCAGGACAAGTGGGTCTTAAATATCGTGTCACAAAGCTACAAGTTCCATTTCCATACCCTGCCAAAAGCAAACGGCTGGCCAGATCTGTCAAAAAAAAAAAATGGGCAGAGGCACAAAAGAAGTCTCATCCCTCATGGACACGGGGGCCATTCAACTAGTACCAGAGCGAGAGCAGGGACAAGGATTTTACTCAAGACTGTTCTTGGTACCCAGAAAGGACAAGGCCTGGATGCCAGAAAGGACAAGGCCTGGACGCCAGTACTGGACCTGTCTATTTTGAACACATACCTAGATATTCCAAAATTCAAAATGTTGACTTTGCAGCAACTTCTGCCCATGCTGAGCAAGAACGCTTGGCTTGTGACTTTAGACCTAAAAGAGGCATACCTGCATGTCCCAATCAGACAAATATGCAGAAGATACCTCAGATTCAAGGCTGTCTCAATGCATTGCCAATTCTCTGCACTGCCCTTTGGCTTATTTACAGCGCCCAGCGTCTTCACAAAGTGCCTGGCACCAGTAATCGCATTCTGCAGACAAAGAGGAATACAAATATATCCTTACTTAAACGACCGTCTAATTCAAGCAGAGAACAAGGACATTCTTCTACAGCTTCTGGCATTTGTGAAAAGACTTCTAACATGCCTAGGGTACACAGTCAACGAAAAGAAATCAAAACTAGTCCCCCCTCAAGAGATAATATTCCTGGGTGCAAACTTAAATACAACTGCCCAGATGGCTTATCTCACGCCAGACAAACAAAGGCAACTGACTACCTGTTTCAAAATGCTGGCAACAAAGGCCCAGTTATCTGCAAGAAAAATTCTGCAGGCTTTGGGCTTCATGGCATCCCGCATCCTACTAATTCCATATGCAAGACTGCATATGAGGAAACTTCAATGGTACCTAAAAAATGTTTGGATTCAACACTGCCACAGCCTGGAAACTATGATTACTCTCATTCTCTGCCTGCAACAGGAGTTTCGATGGTGGGCACAGGCTTGTCACCAAAACAATGGACAGCCATTCACATTACCCCCAGCCAAGCAAACACTAACAACGGATGCATCAGATTATGCCTGGGGAGCCCACATGGCAGTAAGATGCATTCAGGGTGCACAGACCTCAAACCAAATGCATCTACATATCAATCAAAAGAGATGCTAGCAGTTCAAAATACCCTGACAGCCTTCAAGGACCTACTGCATCCAGGGCAACTTCTGATAAAGACAGACAACACCACTGTAAGTAATGTGGTATATAAACAAGCAGGGGGGCACTCATTCTTACCCTCTTTGCAGACTAGCCATGACTTTGTGGGACACAGCATTGACTTACCAAATGCACCTGCAGGCACAATTCCTGCCAGGAAGGAAAAATACTCTGGCAGACGACCTAAGCAGAAACCTCATGAATCCCCAAGAGTGACACCTGGATCCACAAGTCTTCAGCATGATAACAAGGAAATGAGGATGCCCGGACATAGATCTATTTGCCTCCCCTCCCAACTACCAACTAAAAAGATTCTGTACAAGGATTTGTCACAGACAAGCATGGAAAGTGGATGCCCTATCTTTCAGCTGGAAAAACCTTTCAGTATATGCATTTCCCTCTCTGCCTCTCCTCCCCAAGGTACTCCTAAAGGTCAGACAAGAGAAGCCAAGGATGATACTAATTGCCCCAGACTGGCCCCACCAGTACTGGTATCCAGTACTAAGGAGCTTGCATCACTGCCCAGCTTGGACCTTGCCTCAGATACCTCATCTACTGTCCCAGCAAAACAATCAGATCCTGCACAGCCAACTCAGGACTTTAAACCTGGCAGCATGGCGGATAATGTAGTCATTCAAAACACATCTCTCAGTAAAGCTGTGATGGATGTCATTTTGGAGGCCAGAAGGCCTAGTACTAGAAAATCTTATGCTGGAAAATGGAAGAGATTTTGTGTTTGGAAACAGACACAAGGAACTGATACAGCTATGCCAAATATTCCTCAGATTTTGCAATACTTAACTGAGATGCTGAACAAAGGTCTATCTTTTTCATCTGTTAAAATTCATGCCTCTGCCATATCGGCACATTACTATACAGAACCACCGATTTTTTCTCGTCCCTTACTAAAACAGTACCTCAGAGGAGCCAAAAACTTAAGGCCTCCAAGAAGATCACCAATGCCTGCATGGGACCTCAACTATGTCTTGGAAAAACTCACCCTGCCACCTTTTGAGCCAGCTGCAATGGCTGATATAAAGTTTTTATCTTGGAAAACAGCTCTGCTCCTAGCAATAACTTCTGCAAGATGAGTTTCAGAGCTTCAGGCACTCATGGCTGTGGAACCTTTTTATCATGTTTTATCCAGACAGAGTCTCTCTGAGGACAAACCCAACATTTATGCCTAAGGTGGTGTCCAGTGTGGCGCTTAACCAAACTATTTATCTGTCAACCTTTTATCCAAATCCAAAGAACAAGGGGGAGAGAATTCTGCATTCTTTGGACGTTCACAGACAGCTTAGACTCTACTTGGACAGAACCAAAGACTTCCAAAAGACAGAACAATTACTAGTGGCATATGCTGCAGCAGCACAAGGAAAGGCTATCTCAAAGCAGACTATTTCAAAGTGGATAGGCCACTGCATTCGTTTCTGCTACTTACACCATGACAAGCCAGTGCCTAAGGACCAGAGCTGCAGCCACTTCAGCAGCCTTTCACAGGGGAGTACCAACCAAGGACATTTTAGAGGCTACTTGAGTCCAGTGCACACCTTTACCAAGCACTATCATCTGCCACTCTACTCTAAATCCAGGGCAGGCTTTGCCACTGCAGTTCAGCAGGGCTTCATAGCCGCTCCAAATGCTGTTTAGCTCCAGCCTCCCATCCATAGCTTTGTGACTCTACCCAAATGTAATGACTGCAACAGTGAAACACGAAGAACATAGTACAGTTGTGTACACTTACCATAAATGTAGATGTTAGAGTGTATTCACTGTTGCAGTCCAGGTTACCCACCCGCCATCCCCCTTTTTCTTCTGATATATATATATATATATATATATATATATATATATATATATATATATATATATATATATATATATATATATATATATATATATATATATATATATAACTTTTAGCTACCCTTTTAGGGGGCACCTGACATCTGGGGCAAGAAAAACTAAAGAAAATGGCGTTGGCCACATATTTTATACCCCTGACTGCCTGATGTCAGGGAAGGGGTGACAGCGACCTACGCAGGACGACTTTGGAGTTCATGCCGACTGAGGGCAACCTGCCAGATGGATTACCCAAATGTAATGACTGCAACAGTGAATACACTCTAACATCTACATTTATGGTAAGTGTATGCAACTGTACTTTCCTTTTCCCTTCCACCATAGAAGAAGAAAAAAGTTCCTGATGTTACACCCAGTTTGTGGAGCTCAGCTGTGTAAATTTCAAAGCTGCTAGAAAGAGAGTCAGACACCTGGTCCTCCAAGACCAGTTGGAATCCAGAGTCTGTCTGAGGTTCTTTTTAGTACCAAAAATTATGGGTGACCTCAGTCACCTAAACCAGTTTGTGAAGTGGACAAAATTCCAGATGGTCACAATTCAATTAATTTTACTTCTGCTGAGGAAGGATGATTGGATGTGCTTCATAGATCTCCAGGTTGCATAGCATCTTTTGAAAACAGCAAAGCACTCAAGAAGATTTCTCCCCCTCCAGCTGGGAGCAAATCCATTATCAGTTCCTGGCCCTGCCCTTTGGACTCAACACAGACGACAAGGTGTTTACCAAGTTCATGGCAGTGGTAGCAGCATACCTCTGCCTGTGTGGATCCATGTCTTTCCATACCTTGATGATTTGTTTCTAAATGCTACCTCATAGCATCTTCTGCTATGCCACCTGGACTTGGTGGTCCAATTGCTTCTGGACCTATTCATGACTCTAAATCTTCAAAAGTGCCATCTGTCCCCAACACAGGAAATGAATTTCATAGGATGGCACCTAGACACCTCCTGTCAAATTGTTAACCTTCCACACTTGAGGATGTTCTTCGTCTCACATTGCTGCAGTCATAACCTGTGGGTAGTCCGCTGTCCTCGGTCGGCCCGAATACCAAAGTGTTAGGCTGGCATCGGGTCATAGTCAGCTCTCTCGCGCGCCAGTAGCAGTGGTACTAAAGCGCATGACCGACGCCATATCCTCAGTCTTTCTTGCGCATGGTCGAGAGCAGAGCAGCGTTTTGCAAAGTGCCGTTCGTCTGAAAAAATTTTTAAAGTTCTGAGTTTCAGACCGAAGACCAAGTTGGGCTAAGTACCCGTTGGGGAATATTTTTGTCTTTTCTTGCCTCAGTTAAATCCGGATGTCAGAAAAGTTAATAATTGTATTTCTTCTGGGAAACAGATACCTCATAGGGACTACCACTCTCTCTGTATTCCTTGCTTGGGGCCTGAGCACGACGTGAGTCGGTGTCGCTGGCGCTTTATTTAATAAGCGCTACCTTTTTTAAACGCAGGGTTAGATTGTGACTTGTTTTTTTTGGCAAGCGGCACTAACACATGGATCGCCCGCTCCCCCGCCCGCCGCTCGCGTACGCTAAGCCGAAAAGATAAATCGTTAAAGTCTAAGCAGGATGGAGTCGTCCGTTCGACGCCGGTTCTTTGGAAACTACGGTGGAATTTGTGGATCCAGCCGAGGTTTCAGCTGAGTCTCAGGGGGAGCCTTTAATATTACAGGAATTGGCCTCTCAGGAGTCAGGTCAGGCCGAGGGGGCCTCTCAAGTTTCTGTAGTTCCTTCTTTACATAAGGTTGTTAGGCCTTCTACTTCTGTTACTAAAGCACCTTCTAAAGCTAGGCCTGGTCTTTCTGGCACAGGCGTCAGCCCTAGTTCTGCAGGCTCTGATGTCCTTCATGGATGCATCTGCAGTCATAACAACTGGGGTTGTCCTGTCGTCAGGCAGCCCTTCAGTCGGCCGGATTCCAAAAGTCGTCGGCTTTCGGCTGATGTCGCACTTCACCCGCGTCATCTCTGTTGGTCGGGTATAAAGGCATCAGCCGACGCCATTTTCCTCAGTCTTTCTTGCCACGCGGCGCCCAAGAGAGAAGCTTCGTTAGTGCGTCCGGGTCGGGATCAGATTACTTCTACCGGTCACTACTTAGACACTTCTAAGCTAAAGTAGCCGTTGGGGACTCTTTCTTGCCTCAGCCGATGTCAGAAAAAGTTAATAGTTGTTTAGCCTGTGGGAAACAGATACCTCAAAAAGATTTCCACTCTTATTGTCTGCCTTGTTTAGGCCCAGCCCACGACGG
The DNA here is from genome assembly GCF_019279795.1 of Protopterus annectens. Classification (NCBI taxonomy): domain Eukaryota; kingdom Metazoa; phylum Chordata; order Ceratodontiformes; family Protopteridae; genus Protopterus; species Protopterus annectens. Next base: position 1,130,113,986 of record NC_056731.1, on the reverse strand, counting down.
AGCAGCCTGTTCGCCTGTAAGCTGCTCAACCGATACGCGCGCTTAGGGAGGTCGTCGGCCTGTGCTTCGTTCAACCGGCGAGCAGCAGAAGCGTCGGGAGTTGCTGAACAGTTTTTCGGTTCTGATTTTGCGTACATTATGCGTGCCGATCCTCCGACTACCCAATCTGCCAAAAGCGCGAAGATAGAGCGACACACTTCTCATGTTTCCTTTTTCCCGAAACCATGGTTAAGCAAACGCGAGAGTGTCACCGGTCCGAAACCGAGCAGAAACTGATCAAAGTACAGCTGAATCTATCTCTACAACTGAGGCCCCTGCTACCACTCTTGAACGGTCTCAGAAATTTTATCCACTACGGTGGTTGCCACTGACTTATCAGACACCATTCCTTGGATGTCTCTACCCCAGCGTGGTGCTGCTAGGCCTCCAGCAGCCATGTCCATTAAGGCCTTCGCCAGGGCTAAAGCAGCAAAGACTACTAAAACAGTGCCTGTTAACCCCCTACAACCAGGCCCTCCTCTAGTTCTCAAATGCTTACTCTGGCAGAAGATTTAATTTCATTAATTAGAGGATCTCACTCTCACCCAGACAGGGCCTCTCAGCCCCAGAGAAGAGACCTAGGGCAGAGCCCCTGAGCCAGTGTCCTCTGATGAGTCTGCCGATGAATCAGACATAACTGATCAGCCAGAGGCTCCTTTCTCCAATTTTGAAGACTCTGATGCTGAAGAATCCATTCCAGCTGCTTCCCCACCAGAAGAATTCTCCTTTGGGGAAACCTTACATGCCATGCAGAGCAGTTCCAATGGCAGCAACAGGATTTTCAGACTCAGAAAAGACTTAGGACCTTTCTGCACCTTCCACAGCACAGGCCCTTAGCTATACCTCCTGTTCTCTCTGTGGTGGATGATGCTTTCAATGATGTCTGCTCCGCGCCAGATTCTTTACCTCAGCTCCGCACCAATTCTTTTACCTCCCTGCCAAACCAGACAGATTTTACAGGGTGCCAGACACTCATCACCACCTTTACAAGGCCCCACTTGCAGACCGAAACTATATCCCAGGGTCCCAAGGCAGTAGCCGTGACCCATAGCAAAACCCTATTCCTTCAGAAAGGGAAGCAAGGTCATTAGACAGATGGGGCAAAAGGTCTACACTTCAGCTACTCTCTCAGCTAGAGCTTTAAATTGTCAGTTTCACATGATACAATACCAAGAGTTTATGCTTGATCAGTTAACTAAAAAGCTAACCACTGATGAATCTCTTGATAAGAAATATGTATTAGAAATGGTAAATAACATACAACAGGTTAGTAACCATTCCTTAAAATGTGGCTGTGATGCACTGGAGGCTTCATTTAGATCAGCCATGACTGGCACAGTGATAAGAAGGCATGCATGGCTAAAGGAGCAAGCTCTACGGATCATGTTAAAGCTAAGTTGCTAGATGCTCCTATGGATAAGACAAGTTTGTTTGGTACACCTGCCCAGCAGGTTATGAAGAAAATGGAAGAAAAGGCAAAATCTGTTCAAGCGGTTAAAGATTTCTTGCAGGTTCAACCCCAAGGTTTAGCAGGAACTGGCCTGCCAAAATTGGTCCTTTCCTGACTCCACAAGACCTCAAAGGGGCAGAATAGGACGTCCCAGAGGCAGAAACCAATCCAGGAGGAGGTGCCAGAGAGGACGACAGTGGCAAGGTAACAACAGAGGCACAGACACAACCTCTGCCACTACATCAACTCAACCACAGTGACTTAACCCTAATCCCCTACCCCAGAACAAAACAAGCTCCTCTGAAGCTAAGAAAAAAATTATATATTTTTCAAAGAACTGGCACTATATAACAAAAGACAAGTGGATTCTACAAACCATAGATCAAGGTTACCGTTCCACTTCCACACTTTACCAGTCAAAAAGAGGAATGCCAAATCTACCGCCAAATCAAAAACAGAGGCTCTACAACAGATAATGCAGTTAGCAAACATGAGGAGCTGAAAGAGTGCCAACAGCAGAGCAAGGAAAGGGTTCTACTCCAGACTATTCCTAGTTCCAAGAAAGGAAAAAGTTTGAGACCAATTCTCGACCTGTCCTGCTTTAAATACATACATCATTGTCCCAAAATTCAAAATGCTGACCCTACAGCAACTTCTTCCCATGCTGGGCAAGGAGTGTTGGCTGGTAACTCTAGATCTCAAGGAGGCATACCTGCACGTCCCCATCGAGCCAATCTGCAGAAGATACCTCAGATTCCTTGCAGGATCAGAGCACTATCAATTCTCAGCATTGCCCTTTGGCTTATCTACTAAGCCAGAGTATTCACAAAATGCCTGGCATCAGTAATGCCCATTACGAACTACAGGGAATTCAAATTTACCCATACCTAGACGACTGCCTGCTACAAGGGGACAACAAAAGCAAGCTGACAACAGATTTACAAAGGGTCATTTACTTGCTGCAAGCACTGGGATACACAGTCAATCTACAAAAGTCAAGGCTGATACCATCCCAAACAAGGACATTCTTGGGCGGGAATTGGACACAGCAAAACAGATGGCATTCCTAACAAAGGAAAAACAAAAGAACTCCCTCTTTACTTCTTGGCACTAACAAAACTGAACAAGTTAACAGCAAGAAAAGTACTGCAGGCCTTGGGCTTCATGGCATCATGCATAATCTTGGTTCCACTTGCCAGACTACATATGAAAACTACAGTGGTACCTAAGAATTTATGGTCTCAACACAGACACAGCCTAGAAACAGAAATCCCACTAATTCCATGCTTAAAACAGGAGTTCCTATGGTGGGCTCAGGCATGCCAGTCAAACCCAGGGCTACCCTTTCGCAGAATGTCAAGCAAGCCAGACCATCACAACAGGCGCTTCAGACCTAGGATGGGGGCCCACATGCTGGACAAATGCGTGCAAGGATTGGACACAGGATCAACTTCACCTGCACATCAACCTAAAAGAAATGCTGGCAGTAAAACTGGCAATCCAAAAGTTCAGACCATTTCTCAAAGAGGGCCAGTTGATGATAAGGACAGACAACACCACAGTCATGTGGTACATCAACAAACAGGGAGGCACTCATTCATACCCCCTATGCAGAATGACTTTGGAGCTGTGGACCCTGGCACTCAGCTACAACATCCAGTTACAGGCAATATTTGTACGGGAAAAGAGAATACTCTAGCAGACATATTAAGCAGAACCACATCGGATGCCCACGAATGGAAGCTGCACGGACATCTTCAAGACCATCTCAAAGAAATGGGGAATGCCTCAGATAGATCTATTTGCATCACCTACCAATCACCAGCTCAAAAATTCTGCACAAGGACATTCCACCCACTAGCATGGAAAGTGGATTAAGCTCTCCTTCAGCTGGAAAGGCCTAACAGCATATGCATTCCCACCTCTTCCCTTGATATACAAGGTATTACTAAAAATCAAGGAAGAACGTCCAAGGATAATCCTGATAGCTCCAAACTGGCCAAGACAACACTGGTACCCACTGCTGAGGAGCATGTCTCGAACAATATGTGGCCAATACCCTGATGCCTTTGATGTTAACTCAGAACAACTACAGCATCATACATCCAAACCTAAAAACGTTGCAACTGACTGCATGGAACATCACATAGCAGCAGCTAATCCAGAACTTTCCCAAAGAGTTAGAGACATTATTCTTGAAGCACGCAGACCTTCAACAAAAGAAACTATGCTGGAAAATGGAAAAGGTTTGTCATTTGGAGTACTGAAAGAGGAAAAGATGTGTCAAACATAGATATGCCTAACATTCTGGAGTACCCTAGCGAACTTCTTCATTCAGGCCTGTCCTACTCCTCCATCAAGATACATGCATCAGCTATTTCAGCAGAATACAGCTTTGATCCACCTGAGTTTGCTCACGCTTTGCCCAGGCAGTTCCTCAGAGGAATCAAGAATGTAAAACCTCCAAGGAAACCACCATTACCAGCTTGGGACTTAAACTTTGTGCTAGAAAAATTGACACTATCACCCTTTGAACCAGCAGCAACAGCAGACCTACAACACCTGTCATGGAAAACTGCTTTCCTACTGGCAATTACTTCAGCAAGGAGGGTTTCAGAACTACAGGCCTTAATGGCAGTGCAACTTCCTAATCTTCCACCAAGATAGAGTGTCCATGAGGACTAATCCTACATTTATGCCTAAGGTGGTATCCAGAGTGTCTTTAAACCAGGCAATCCACCTTCCTACCTTCTTTCCCAACCCACAAAACAGAGGGGAAAGAATATTGCATACCTGATGTACATAGACAGCCTGCTCGCTACTACTTGGACAGAACAAAAGTAGCAGAAAGACTGACCAACTTTTGTAGCCTATGCAACAGGAAGGGAAGGAAAAGCTATTTCCAAACAGACAATCTCCAAATGGATAGGAAATTGCATACGATTCTGTTACTCCTTCCATGGAAAACCAATTCCACAGAACATAAGACCTCATTCTACAAGGGCAACAGCCACTACCACAGCCTTCTTAACGAGGTGGCAACCAAGGACATTATTGAGGCGGCTACTTGGACCTCCGTGCATACATTTGCCAAGCATTACAATTTGCCTCTGTATTCCAGATCCCGAGCAGGGTTTGCCACTGCTGTACTGCAAGGGATCCTAAACACACCATAATCTAGTTTTATCCTCCTCCCTTGTTGGCTATGGTATTCTACCCAGTTGTTATGACTGCAGATGCATCCATGAAGGGGAAGGACATAGTACAGTTTTGTACCTACCATAAATGTAGATGTCCGACTGGATAGCATCTGCAGTCAAAGCCCTCCCTCTCCTTCCCCTCTGGTGGTACTCCAAGGGTGTATACCCCCTATAGCTAGCTGGTGGGGGGTCTTTTATGGTGTATTTGTTTGTATTTATGTGCATACATGCTTATTTTTGTGTTTACCTCTATCTTTTTGGAAACATTGGCATCTATCTAAATTTTAGCCTTCAAGAGGGCTACTGGCATCTGGGGCAAGAAACACTGAGGAAAATGGCTGGCTGATGCCTTTTTATACCAGACCAACAGAGATGACGTCGTGAGTGAGACATCAGACATCAGCGAGCCGGACCGGACTTTGGAATCCGCCCGACTGAAGGGCTGCCTGGACACACAGACAACCAGTTGTTATGACTGCAGATGCTATCCAGTTCGGACATCTACATTTATGGTAGGTACAAAACTGTACTTTCCTAAAAAACATATGCTAAAAATGGCAGAGGATTTGATTACTTTAATCAGAGGTTCTATGCCCCCTTCAGATAAGAGGACTAGGGTGAGAGAAGGAGGAGGAGGTTTGGAGCATTCCTCAGATTACTCTGAGTCTTCAGCTGAGGACATTCAGGATTTTCCTCCCTATTCTGATTCGGATGCAGAGGACTCCTGTCCTTCTGCTTCTCCTCCAGAGGATTTTCTCCTTTTTTCTGAAACCCTGCATTCCATGAGGAGCATTTTAAGTGGGAAGGTCAGGATTTCTCCGATTCTGAAGAAGAGGCTTAGGGGAATTTTTTTTTTACATAGGCCCTTGGCCATTCCCCTGTTTTGGATGTTGTTCAGGATGTTTTTCTGAGGGCTCCCTTAATCCTGATTCTTTACCTCGCCTCCCCTGTCAAGCCAGACAGATACTACAGAGTTCCAGAGGCTCATAAGTATTTATATAAGAGTCCTAGAGCTGACCCAGAAACTATTAGCCAGGGACCTAAGGGTGTCAGGGCTTCTGTAGTAAAGAATCCAGTTCCTCTGGATAAAGATTCTAGAGCTTTGGATAGGTGGGGTAAAAAGTGTATACCTCCTCCACACTAGCTATGAGGGCTTTGAATTGCCAGTTTCATATGCTGAAGTACCAGAATTTTCTGTTAAGTCAGTTGAAATCTAAGGTAGATGCTTTAGCTGAGGGTATAGAGTGTAAGGAATTGCAGGATTTAGTTCATGCCTCTGATCAGGTAGGTAAGCATTCCTTGCAGTGTGGCTTTGATGCTCTTCAGGCTTCTTCGGGTGGCTGCCACTGGTTCAGTTATTCGTAGGCACGCCTGGCTTAAGGATCAGAATTTGTCAGAGCATGTTAAAGCTCGAATTTTGGATGCTCCCTGCTCCCTCCAATCTGAAGTTCTTTTTGGTTCCCCTGTGAGTCAGTTTTGAAGAAAATGGAAGACAAAGCTAAGTCCATGCAGACAGTTAAGGAATTTTTACAAGTGCAGCCCCCTAAGTTTAGAAATTGGCCCTGCAAAAGGATGGGCTTATCCTTCCTCCGATTACCAGTCTAAGGGCAGATCTAGGCGTGGTAGGGGGCAGACTCATGCTCAGGGTTCTTTCAGACCTAGGACATGGAGTTCTCCTGCACAATCTTCTGGTGAGGGCAGGGGTCAGCCTTTTTCGTAAACAGACCCAATGACCTGTGTCTCCAGCTGCCAGATTCCTCCTGTCTGGCAGCTCCTCTAGGAGGAAAGTTGGCACTCTTCAAGCAAAATTGGCTTTTGGTCACCCAGGACAATTGGGTGTTGGACATTATAGATAGAGGCTTATTTTTTTTATTTCACACCTTGCCTCCTTTCAAGGCATGCGGACCCGTACCTCCTCAGCAAAAGCTGGAGGCTCAAGAACAGATTTCTTTACTTTTTAAAAATGGGGCTATTCAGGTGGTACCTCCATCAGAAGTAGGCCTAGGATTTTATTCTCGCCTGTTCCTTGTGCCAAGAGGGGGAACACTGAGGCCAATTCTGGATTTGTCTATTCTCAACACATACCTAGACATCCCAAAATTCAAGATGTTAACTTTACAGCAACTTCTGCCTCTGCTAGGCAAAGATCACTGGATGATAACTCTGGATCTCAAAGAGGCTTATCTTCACATTCCTATCAGGCCCAGCTGCAGGAGGTTCCTGCGTTTTCGGACTTACTCTTTTTCATCAGTTCTCTGCATTGCCCCCTTTGGCTTATCGCTATGCCCAGGGTGTTCACAAAGGTCCTGGCTCCTGTGATAGCTTTCTTAAGACTAAGAGGAATACAAATTTATCCTTATTTGGACGATTGCCTGATTCTTGCTCAAGACAAAGTCACGTTACTTCAGCATCTACAGTATGGTTTCAGCTGAGTCTCAGGGGGATGCCTAGGGTATTCTGTGAACGAAACAAAGTCCAGTCTAGTACCCTCTCAGGACATGTGCTTTCTGGGTGTGAGACTGAATACAGCATCTCAGATGGCTTTTTGACCCCCGGACAAACAAAGAAATCTTCCCCTATACTTTCAGAGATTATCCCTACTGTCCAGGCTGACTGCAAGGACAGTCCTTCAAGCCTTGGGGTTCATGGCATCTTGTATTCTGGTACTTCCCAATGCCAAACTACATATGAGGAAGCTACAATGGTATCTCAAAAGTGTATGGACTCAACACTGCCCACGATTTGGACACTGTCATTCAGATAATACCTTGCATCCAAGGGAAATTTTGTGGTGGGCTCAGAATGTCACCAAACAAGGGACTCTCTCTCTGTGACCCGACCAGAAGGCGATCCTAACATCATGCCTCCCGGACATGGCTTACAGGAGCACATTTCAATGGGAGATGGATGGGAGAGTGGTGGCCTCCCAGACTACAGCATTTGCATATCAACATGAAGGAGATGTTAGCAGTCCAATTTGCTCTGATGGCTTTCAAGGATCTACTTCAACCGGGGACAGGTGTTGATTCAAACAACAACACACACAATGTGTGGTACATCAACAAGCAGGGGGAAGGGAACCCATTCCCTCCCTTTGTAGACAAGCTATGGTTTTGTGGTAGACTGTTCTGAGTTTGCACCTCACTCTTCAAGCAAGGTTTCTGCCAGCACACAGAGAACTCTTAGCAGATGTTTTGAGCAGGCAACTAGTGGATCCCCACTCTAGTGGAATTGGATCCCCATTATTTCAACAATTTGACAGTGGCTTGGGGAACAGAGACATAGATCTTGTTCAAATCCCCACAAAATTTCCAACTGCCAAAATTTTGCACAAAGATGTTTCACCCAGAAGCTTGGAAAGTGGATGCTCTATCTTTCAGTTGGAACAACCTTCATGTCTATGCCTTTCCTCCTCTGCCTCTCCTTCCCAAGGTGCTCTTGAAGGTCAGACAGGACAAGCCTTGCATGATCCTTATAGCTCCAGATTGGCCACGTCAGCACTGGTACCCCTTTGCTGAGGGAGTTTAGTTCGGAGCCTTGGCCTTGCCCCCACAATTCCACACCTTTTGTCTCAGGCAAGCAATCATTTCCTCAATGTCAGGATACGGGTCCTGCATCTGACAGCCTGGCATATTTCTTTTTTTAGACCCTGGGGTCGCACTTCTCAGCAAGTTTAAAATGTCATTTTGGAAGCCAGGCCTAGTACAAGAAAAGTTTATGCTGATAAATGGAGGAGATTTTTCTTTGGAGCACAGCAAAGAGCTTTGATGTTTCACGGCCCTTAATTTGTTACTACACAGTACCCTTACAGATTATTAGACAAGGGTTTGTCTTTCTCCTCCGTGAAAGTTCATGCTGCAGCCATTTCTGCTCACTATGACTGTGACCCACCATTATTTTCTCATCCTTTGTTTAAGCAATTTCTTAGAGGGGCAAAGATATAAGACCCCCCGTGAGGCTCCTACTCCTTCCTGAGATCTCAATTTTGTGTTGGAAAAGCTGACTTTACCTCCTTTTGAACCTGCTGCTACAGCTGAGTTGAAGCTTTTGTCTTGGAAGACTGCTTTTTGTTGGCCATTACATCTGCTAGGAGGGTATCTGAATTACAGGCTCTAATGGCAGTTGAACCCTTCCTAATATTTCATAAGGATAGGGTATCCTTATTACTACTAACCTACTTTTATGCCTAAAGTTGTTTCTGATGTGGCCTTGAACCAATCTATTAATTTGCCTACTTTTATGCTGATCCCCAAAATAAAGGGAAAAAATTTTGCTCTTTGGATATATTTCACAGGCTTTCGTTTTATTATTTGAGTAGACTAAAGGGTTCAGGCAGTCTCAACAGTTATTCATTTCTTTTGCCTTGGGTTCACAAGGAAAACCTGTTTCAAAGCAAACTATTTCTAAGTGGATTAACCATTGTATTGCTTTTGTTATTCTCATCATGGAAAGGAGGTTCGGCTGGGATTAGACCTCATTCCACTAGGGCTACTGCCACTTCTACTTTTTTTAAGGGGAGTAGCTACTAATATTTTTTATTTTGGGCAGCTACTTGGAGTTCAGTGCACACTTTTACTAAACATTACCATCTCCCTCTTTATTCCAAATCTAGGGCTGGGTTTGCCACTGCAGTTTTACAGGGCATGTTAGCAGCTCCTAGTGCTTTGATTTGGCCAACCTCCCTTATCTTTGCTTTGGGATTCTACCCACAGGTTATGACTGCAGCAATGTGAGACGAAGAACATAGTACAGTTTTGTACCTACCATAAATGTAGATGTTGGAGGATCCACATTTACAGTCTCCCCCCCTCCTTCCCTCCTCTTGTAGTTTAGGGTTGCTGTGTTGCTTTTGGGGTGATTATTTTTTCTGTAATTGGTAGTTGGGTATTTTCTATGTTTGGCTATGGCCTTTCCTTTTTAGGCCTTCTGACATCTGGGGCAAGAAAGACTGAGGATATGGCGGCATCGTCATCTTTAGTACCACACACTCGACGCCGACCGCCAGATGACTATGACGACGCGACAGCCTAACACTTAGGTATTGGCCGACCCGAGGACAGAGCACACCACTACCCACAGGTTATGACTGCAGCAATGTAGATCCTCGAACATCTACATTTATGGTAGGTACAAAACTGTACTTTTCTGTCACTCTGACTCACAGCCATGCAGCTACTACATTACACATCTCCACCAGCAAGATTAGTTCCATGTCTTTTGGGGGTCATATTTTCAATAATTGTAATGGTTGCTTTAGCCAGGTACATCATGAGGGTACTGCAGTTTACCTTAGCCAGGTACATCATGAAGGTACTACAGTTTATCTTGGCAGTACAGTGGTCTCAATCTGTTCATCCTATACATACAAAGATAAGGATTATACCAGTCTGCAGACAACGCATTACAGCTCCAATGGTAACAAAGGGTCACTTATTCCATGCAGATTCACCAAAAGGAATGTTAACCATGGACACCTCCCTTCTAGGGTGGGGGGGCATTTCTAAGGGAGAATGGTTCAAGATACTTGGATATCCCTAGAGACCAGTCTTCACAATAGTATCTTGGTGTCGAGGATAGTCCTCCTAGTATTGCAGGTATTCCAGGGCTTCCTCCCCAAGGATGTGTTTTCCATACAAATGGACAATATGTTAGTGGTATGGTACATCAACAAACATATTTTCTGTATTGGGAGGCCGTAAGAGTTTGGCTATGGGCGATGGCCTTGTACCACTTTCTAATTGCAACACACATCCTGGGGTCAACCAGTATGCGAGCCAACAAATTGAGCAGTGCTGTTCTGATGCTTCATGACTGGTCCCTGGATCCAGCAGTGAAACTTAATTTTCAGTCACTGGGGCAAGCCTTGCTTCAGTCTCTCTGCAGCATATCTCATCAACAAATACAGCAGGTTCTTTGCCCCAATCCCTCAACAGGGTCAGGCGCCGAGAGACACTCTAGTCCATCATTGGCCCCCAGAGTCTCCTTCATGCTTAGTCACCCTTGCCCCTAATGAACAAATTCATACAGAAAGCAAAACGGTGCAAAGCCTGAGTATCCTCTTTGCCCCCTTTTGTCCCCGGCAGACATGGTTTCCCTACCTTTGACCTCTTCTACTACATCTCTCATGGATGTTGGATAATTATCCAGATCTATTAACTCACCCATCTGGATTGCCTCCTCTGAAGCCGAAGTCCATGAAACTGACCACACAGTTCCTTCAATTCTAAATGTAGTCAGAGATGCCCTGCTGGCCCTGTGGTGGTCAATTTTCTTGCTGCTTCCCCAAAAACAGCCACTAGAAAGACGTACTAGAGCGAATGGAAATTATATTCTATTCAACCCCTATCTAAAGGGCTTTACTCCTTTTCAGACCCTATTCCATCCATACTGGAATTTTTATCTGAGCTGTTTGATAAAGGATTCAGTTATTCTACCATCAAAGTTCAGATGGCTGCTATTTCAAATTTTCTTGTGGGGTGAAAGGGCAGTCCTATAGGTTCAGTGAAGGTGGATAAGGCCTTCTTGAAGGGCACTTTTCTATTAAGACCACAGATCAGAGACTCACTTCCTCCATTGGGCATTACTGTTATGCGGCAAGCTTTGACCTCTTTTCCTTTTGAGCCCTCAGCCAAAGCAGATTTGAAGTTTCTAACTCGGAAGACTATTTTCCTAGTAGCAATTACAATGGCCAGATGAATTATGGAGTTGCAGGCAGTCTTATGTAGGCTCCTTACTTAGTTTTCCACAAGGATAAAATCACCCTTTGAACGAATGCATCATTTATTCCAAAGATGACATCCGAAATAACTCTTAACCTGTCTGTAACTTACTGGCCTTCTTCCCTAGATATTTGAATAAAGGAGAATATGCATTGTATATGTTAGATGTCCACAGACCACTGAGAATTTATACACATAGAACAAAACATTTCTGAAGCGATGATCAGCTGTCAATTTCATTTTCAAAACCAAGGTTAGGAGAAGCAGTGGTGAAAGTAACTTTGTCAAGATGGCTATCAGATTGCATCTGTTTTGTTTATCACAGCCTTCTCTAAATGCCTTTCCATCGATTACATATGTGCTGTGGCTACTTGATCTACAGTGTGTACAATCTAGATTGCGTTGTTCTTTTGGTTCCACTATACTCAGGAATGTCCTTCCTTGATACCACCCAGTTTTGACAGCTTGGGATTCTGTCACAAATGTTTGAACATGATGAAAATAGACAGCATTGGATACAAAAGATAACATGGATTTAACATTATGGTAAACGCATGTCTGATTTTCATCCAGTTCAAGCTCCTTCCCCCTTCCATATTGTCATCTGTGACTTCGAGGTGATTGAGCAGACTTTTACCCTGTCTGTGCACAGTCATGTGAGACTAATCAGTCTTCCCCCCAAATTGGCATGTTCTGAATCAAAGGATTGTATCTGTAGTTTTATCCACAAATGACATGGGGGGCAAACCTAATCTGAGCTGCTAAGGTGGAGTACAGGTAATTATGGGTAAAGGAGGAGTCAGAGCTGTGGCTCAGAGAAAGCTTTAGACTCAGTACCAGGGTTAGATCTGACAACCCATATGCTGAACAGGATGAAAATCGACAACATGGAGCTAACATTATAGAAAGTGCATAACTTTCTTTCCATAGAACACTTATTTAATACTGTGGGTTTCTCTGGTGTAACCCCTTCAGCCACCATGGACCACGTGTCAGCATTGTCCTCTGTGGCTGATCCAGTGTCCAAGTCAGGCATTGGAGAACCATCTTCTGGAGATATTCTGAGAGGTTCTTTTTTGGGTAGCCGGGAAAAGAGACCTCTTCCACAGGTGAATTGCCATCCCCTAGTTGGTAGTCTTCCAGGGAGGTCCCTGCAAAGAGGGGGAAAAAAAGGTTATCCATTACTCATCTGAGGACATGTTGCCTTTTTGTAAAGGTTTACTTACCTTAGCCAGGAAATGATTACAGCCTGTTAATCCTGGAGCTCAGAAATAATTACCAGAGTGCATTCTCGATAAAGAAACTCCTGAGGAAGCTTTGTCGGAAGCTTCTGACACTTATAGAAGCTGGGCTTCTTCCCTTGGAGAATTCCAAGTTCAATGCAATGTTTCTGAGAAAAGTTGTTGTTCTCCAACTCCCTTGTAAGACTTTTCCTTTTCAGAAACCATTTCCTAGGTGGATGATGTAAATTGTGTGGGAACAGATAGATGTTCTCTCTAAACTGAGGTGATAAAGTATACTGCAGCCATCCCTTCCATTTTGCCTGTCTTGGTGGATGTTTTAAATGCTGCTTGTAATAACACTAACTCTCAACCCTCAGTTCCTAAAATGCAGGTAGACTATGTAAAGTACCCCAAGCTAACTAATGTTTGTTTACTCAACTTGGATCTGACCCAACTGCCATTTTGACCTCTTCGCCAGTGGTAAACGAGACTTTTAGTCCATACTAATCCTTCTCTTGCAGATAAAGAAGGTAAGGTAATTATATTTGGTAATAGAGTTTTCTCTTTTTCCCATTTAGCATGCAAAGTTCTTAACTACCAAGCAAGTACATGGAAGTTTATTATTTATTGTTTACACAGTTTGAGGGAACACTCTACCACACATCCTTCAGAAGGTGGCTCCTATCAGTTACTTTTAATCCATTTCAAATATCTAAAACTGCTTAGAAAAATGTGTACGATTTTGCAAATGTGTCTGGGGCCACTTCTACTGCTGCAGTTTTGAGGAGGTATGTCTTTGTACGTAACTGAGAGTTTGCTGATGAAGTAAAACCCACGATTTTAGATAAGGAGTTTGTGTTTGGCTATTCTGCTGCTCAGGTCCTCAATTTGATGAAAGAGGAAAATTTAATTCAGTGTGTTTCTAAGATTGTTCAGCTCCCCATTACAAATCTCTCAATTATTTAGTGCTTTCAAGGCAAAATAAGCAGTCCCTGCCATTTGCTCATAAACTGGGAACAAACAAACAAGACACCTGGAAGGAACAACAAAAAAACAAGTCTCCTTTCAGAAAAGTGGACAGACTAATTCTTCAGAAATACTATGGCAGCAGTCTCTTCCCCCCTTTCCCTCCTGCCCCTGTCTCTCTGTCACCTTGGCCGTTACTAAAGGTCCTGGTAATCAAAAAGTCCTCAAGCTTCTCCCTTACCCATAATGCACCGAACCCGAAACATACCTCAGATCTCATTTGCCGCTTTTCATGAAAGACGTGGTTGCCGTAGCGCTTGAGCTTCATCTCTGAATTTTTCAGATAAGTTAAAATTTTTCCTTATGTCTTTTTTTCTATCATTCCCTTACCCTTGTAATGTTACCATAGTGAGTATATTTTCTCCCTATATTTCTCTACATGATAAATGTGCCCTTTATTACCATTATTGGTAATCACTACCTCCCTTTCCTTTCTATTTCCTGTATATATATATATATAAAAAAAAAATCTGTTTTTCTTTTGTCTAGAAATGGCTGAGAAGGGTCTTTCTGGTTGCGTGTGAAGTGTGGGCACAAGTTGCCTGTTTCAGACATTCATAGTCTCTGTGTCTGTTGCCTAGGCCCACAACACCTTCAGGAAGACTGTATTATCTGCCTGCCATAAGTTGAATCCACGTGCATTGGTTGATCAGAAAAATAAGTTGATTTTAAAAGGTATGTTGCCTTCTTCCTTAGGAGGCTATTGCAGAGGCTAAATCCCCCTGGTTGAAGTCAAAGGAGTCGAAATTTCCTGCACCTTCTACTTCCTCAGCTCCATCTTCTGAGCCTTCCAGGAAGAGGACCAAGTCCGATTTGAGGAGGTCTTGCAACTCTTCCCTCTCGGATCTGAAGAGAGAGAGGTCGTCAGATTCTACATCCTCAGAGCCAGCTGCTCATGATCCTATAACTTTGCCTAGGACCTGATATTTTCTATCATTTGATCTGTACCTTCTAGGCTGCTTTCCCTTTTTCTAGAGTGGTACCATACAAAATCTCCTTCCCTTGCGTTGTCTTGTTCATCTAGGAGTTTGACCAAAGATGATGTGGATCGGATGATGGGTCAGGAAGCCCATCTATCAACCACTCCACCATTTCTCACTTCTCTGATTCCCTTGGTTGCTTCAGAGTCCCTGGATCTGGGTCTTCTGGGTCTGTCAGGCTTGGAAACAAGGATGACTTTATCATTGGATCCGAAGTTGACTCTGAGGCTGTCTGCATCTCAGAGGATGTTTTTGACTAAACAGTTAGAACTTGTTTCGTGGTGAGTCTTCCAGTGTTTGTTTGCTGAGGATGTTTACAAGGTACATATCTCTAGTGATAGCTCATTACAGACTGCAAGGCATTCTCGTATTTCCTTATTTAGCTGACTGGCTTACCTTTGCTGAGTCTTTTTCCAGATGTCAGGAGTCCTTAAAATGGATATCCTCTCTCCTTACCAGTCTGGGGTTCCATGCAAAATATTCAAGAATCCTCCTCTACTCTGACAAACAGGATTGTGTTTCTGGGCTGGCTTTTGGACACTTATCAGCAAAAGGCTTTTTTCCCCAGGAAATGTGGATTTTTATCTCGAAATTTTCCTGAGCTTCCCCAGTTAGTCTCTAACTTTGGTAAGAGAATATCTTAGAATGTTGGGGTTAACGTCTTCTATGATTCTTGTCAGGTTACACATCAGCAAAATTCAACTCATTCCCTCCAGTACAGTTCTGTTAAGTGTTTAACTCCTCGTGGGTGTGGCTTGAGCCTTTAAAGAAATGAAATCGTCACCTTACAGGTCTAATAAATACTCATTGACAGAGGTCAAATATTGAAATACAGTTGTTTGCCATCATGTATGCTTCAAGGTAAAATATTCTGATACCTTGTATGTGGGATGGTTTTGGAATTATTAATGCAAATATGAGCAAGCAATATTTTATGCCTAGAGGTGCAGTAGGAGGTAATTGCAGAAACGCCTGGAAGCACACTCGCTGTAATGAGTTAAAAAAAACATGTGGCCCCAATGTTCCCATCCTTGGAATTTCAGATTGTAATTTTGGGCTTTGTCAAAAAGGAACTGCACTGGTGGAGATGCAAGTTGGCAAGTACTTGCCTACAGATGCCTCAAATTTTACTTGGGGAGGAGTTTGTGTTGGGTAAAGGTGCAAGATCTATGCAACTCTTCAGACAGACCAAAACATGTAAATGTCAAAGCAGTGTTGGCTGTGGTTTGTCATGAAATCTCTTCAACTGTGGTCCCTAGGACCCTCTGTAGGTGGTTACAGACAGTGCGAAAGTGATGTGGTATGTAAATGGGGGCACCGGTTCTCGCCCTCTGTGCAGAACTGGCTGTGATGGCTTCAGAAGTAGCTCTTCCACATAGTTTAATCTTCATGCATCTTGCATTTTGTCAGAGCAAAATGTAATGACAGTCAAGCTGAGCAGGACAAGGAAAGACCATCATGAATGGAGATTAAATGAAGGGGTTTTCCAGGAATTAATCCAGTTGTCGAAAACACATCAAGTAGGTCCTTGCAGGCCGGCCTGTAAAATGGATGCTTTCTCATTTCTGTGCTTGGAGATGTCCTTAATGCATTTCCACTCTTACTACTGATTTTCCATGGTGATTCAGAAGGACTCCCTAAAAATCATTATAGTGACTCCCTTTTGGCATAGGCAGCATTGGATGTTCATAGTGTTTCAATGTTGCAGTCAATACACTTGGGTTATCCTGCTGGCAGGCTACCTGCAGTCAGCCTGAATTCCAAAGCCCTGGTCCGGCGTCGGTTGCTGTCACCTCTTCCCTGACATCAGTGCGCCAGGGGTATATAAGATGCAGCCGACGCCATTTTCTTCAGTCTTTCTTGCCGTGCGGTGCATGAAGCAAAAGCAGTTCGCAAGTGGCGGTCGGCCGACTCCTGAGATTTTTTTATTTGAATTTCAGATCCAAAGTCTTCAATAAAGCCAAGTACTCCGTTGGGGAAACTTTTTCTTGCTCCAGACCGATGTCAGTAAAAGTTAACAATTGTATTTCTTGTGGGAAGCAAATACCTCATAAGGATTTTCATTCTTACTGTATTCCTTGCCTCGGTCCTGAACACGACGTTGCTAGTTGTCGGCTTTGTGCTAGATTCATCCAACGCACTATTAAGCGTTGGTTCGATTTTGCTTTACATTATTTTGGCCCAAGGTTTAACTATATAATGCCGTCGGAACAACCGATGACCGGAATTCATAAAAAGCGCAGACACAAAGAAAAGGACAGGCATCCGAGGTCCAAAACTGATGACGAAGCCTCTTTTAGGCCAGTCGTCAGTGAGGCGCTTTCGCAGCCCCTGACACCAGCTACCTCAGAGCCACAGGCTGCCTCCGACTCCCACATGGATACAACTAGGCCTCTGGAAACTCAAGGTATTGGGCCTCCGGAAACTATTTCCTCAGATGGGTCCGGAGCCGCTGAGCAGGCATCGGCTTCTGAGGGTGTTTTCAGTCCTACACAGCTTACTATCAAGACCACTTCAACAGCCAAGGCAAAGTCTAAAACACCTTTAAAGACAAAGAAATAAGTACAGCATTCTCCTGGACAGTCATCCATGCCTAAGAAGCAGATGCTTAAAATGGCCGAGGACCTAATTACTTTGATCAGGGGTTCCTATCCCCCTCCTGATAAAAGGCCTAGGCAAGACACTGACTATAACTCCTCTGACCAGGTTTCTATTTCTTCTGATTCCTCTTCAGAAAAGGAATATTCTCTTCCTCCCTATGAGGACTCTGATAATGAAGAAACTATCCCTTCAGCCTCTCCTCCTGAGGACTTCTCTTTTGGGGAAACCCTGCATACCATGAGGGAGCATTTCCATTGGGAGAGCCAGGATTATTCAGAATCCAAGAAAAGGCTCAGAGACTTTATTTTATTGCCTTAGCACAGACCGCTTGCTATCCTTACTGTGCCAGACATTGCTGATGTATTTTCTGAATCCATTTTGTCTCCTGATTCCTTACCCCCTGCACCAGTTAAGCCAGATAGGTACTACAGGGTTCCAGATTCCCATAAATGTCTTTATAAAAACCCTGCTGCTGATCCAGAAACAATTTCTCAGGGTCCCAAAGGGGTCATGGCTTCCACTGCAAAAAAACCCTGTTCCCTCTGATAGGGATTCTAGAGCACTGGACAGATAGGGGAAAAAGTTTATACCTTTGCTACTGTAGCTGTAAGGGCTTTAAACTGTCAATTTCACATGCTTAAATATCAACAATACCTAATGTCTCTGCTAAAACAGAAAATGCTGACAAGCTCTGAATGTCCTGAAAACAAGGAAATGCAGGATTTATTGCATGCAGCTGAACAAGTGGGAAAGCATACTTTGCAATGTGGTTTTGATTCATTAGAGGCTTCTTGCAGCCGCAGTTACAGGTTCTGTCATTCAAAGGCATGCTTGGTTAAAAGAAGAGTTTACCTGGTCATGTTAAAGCAAAATTTTTGGATGCTCCATTACAGCATGATACTTTGTTTGGTGTTAAGGCAGAGGAGGTGTTAAAGAAAATGGAGGATAAAGCAAAATCAATGCAGACAGTAAAGGATTTCTTACAGGTTCAGCCACCCAGATTTAGCAGGAACTGGCCTTCTAAAAATTGGCCCTTTCCAGTGTCAGACAGACCACAAAGATGCAGATACAGACGCCCAAGAGGCAGATCTCAGCCCCAAGGCTTATACAGACCTAAGCAATGGGGTGCTTTGGCCCCCAAAGGCAGAGAAGATAAATCACAACCGTATAGGAAACCGTCTCACTGACTTCCCACTGCCAATGCCAAGCACTTACCTTTTGGCAGCACCCTTAGGGGGAAAACTAGCACTTTTCTCACAAAATTGGTACATAATCACCCAGGACAAATGAGTACTAAATATTATTTCTCAGGGCTACAGGTTCCACTTCCACACCCTCCCAAGGGCAAAATGTATGCCAGACCTGCCACGCAATCAATGGGCAGAGGCACAAAACAAATTTCTGCTCTCATGGACATGAGGGCAATTCAAAACGTACCACAGCAAGAGCAGGGTCAAGGATTTTACTTTTCTTGGTACCTAGAAAGGATACTGGACCTGTCTACTCTAAATACTTTCCTGGACGTTCCAAAATTCAAAATGTTGACACTGCAGCAACTTTACCCATGCTGGGCAAGAGGGCTTGGCTCGTTGCTTTGGACCTCAGAGGCATACCTGCATGTCCGAATCAGACAATCTTGCAGAAGATACCTCAGATTCATAGCTGGCTCAATGCATTACCAATTCTCTGCACTGCCCTTTGGCTTATCTACTGCGCCCCCAGGGTCTTCACAAAATGCCTGGCACCAGTAATTGCATTTTGCAGACAAAAAGGAATTCAAATATATCCCTACTTGGACGACTGCCTAATTCAAGCAGAGAGCAAGGACATTCTACTACAGCATCTGGTGTTTGTAAAAAGATTGCTAATTTGCCTAGGGTATACAGTAAACGAAAAGAAATCAAAACTAGTGCCCTCTCAAGAGATAATATTCCTGGGTGCAAGCTTAAATACAACTGCCCAGATGGCTTCTCGTGCGAGACAAACAAAGGCAACTGACTCATTACTTCCAAATGATGGCAACAAAGACCCAGCTACCTGCAAGAAAAATTCTGCAGGCTTTGGGCTTCATGACATCCTGCATTCTGCTAATTCCATATGCAAGACTGCATATGAGGAAGCTACAATGGTATCTAAAAAGTGTTTGGACTCAACATTGCCACAGCCTGGAGACAATTTCTCTCATTCCCTGCTTGCAACAAGAGTTTCGATGGTGGGCACTGGCCTGTCATCACAACAAGGGACAGCCTTTCACTTTACCCACAGCCAGGCAGACACTAACAACAGATGCACTGAATTATGCCTGGGGGGCACACATGGCGGGAAAATGTATTCAGGGTACGTGGCCCGCAGACCAAATGCATCTTCATATCAATCAAAAAGAGATGCTAGCTGTACAGAATGCCCTAGCAGCCTTCAAGGATCTACTTCAGCCAGGACAATTTTTACTAAAGACGGACAATGCTACAGTCATGTGGTACATAAACAAGCAAGGGGGCACACATTCCTACCCCCTCTGCAGGCAAGCCATGACCTTGTAGAACACAGCATTGGCCTACCAAGTACATCTACAGGCACAATTCCTGCCAGGAAAGAAAAATACTCTGGCAGACGAACTAAGCAGAAACCTCATAGACCCTCACTAGTGGAAACTAGATCCACAAATCTTCAGCATGATAACAAGGAAATGGGGATGCCCAGACATGGATCTATTTGCCTCCCCTCACAACTGCCAACTACAGAGATTCTGCACAAGGACTTATCACACTCAAGCATGGAAGGTGGATGCTCCATCATTCATCTAGAAAGCCCTGACAGCTTATACCTTTCCTGCACTGCCCCTCCTCCCCAAGGTACTCCTAAAGGTCAGACAAGAGAAGCCAAAAATGAGTGATTGCCCCAGACTGGCCATGCCAGCACTGGTACCCAATCCTAAAGAACTTGTCTCAAGGTCCAGCCTGGACTTTACCTCAAATTCCTCATCTTCTGACCCAACAAGACAATCCTATCCTACACCGCCAACTCAGAACCTTAAACCTGGCTGCATGGCGAATAATATACCCACTCAGAATACACCTCTGTCTAAAGCAGTTATGGATGTCATTTTGGAAGCCAGAAGGCCCAACACAAGAACATCTTATGCAGAAAAATGGAAGAGATTCTGTGCTTGGAATCAGGCACAAGGACTTCAACCGCTTGCTCCAAACATTCCTCAGATTTTACAATACCTAACTGAGATGTTGGACAAAGGCCTATCCTTCTTATCAATTAAGATCCATGCCTCTGCCATTTCAGCTCATTACAAGACGGAACTTCCTATTTTTTCACATCCACTGCTAAGACAGTACCTCAGAGGGGCCAAAAACATAAGACCCCCAAGGAGAGCGCCGCTACCTACATGGGACCTCAACTTTGTCTTGGAAAAGTTCACACTGCTTCTTTTTGAACCAGCCAATACAGCGGAGATAAAATTTTTATCATGGAAAACTGCTCAGCAAGAAGAGTCTCAGAGTTACAGGCATTGATGGCAGTGGAACCTTTTATCATTTTCCATCTGGACAGGGTTTCTCTAAGGACAAACCCAGCATTTATGCCAAAGGTAGTTTCCAGTGTGGCTCTTAACCAAACCATTCATTTGCCAACTTTTTATCCAAATCCCCAGAATAAAGGGGAGAGACTTCTGCACTCTTTGGACATTCACAGACAGCTACGCTTCTACCTGGACAAAACTAAAGCTTTCAGAAAGACTGAGCAACTTTTTGTGGCATATGCTGCAGGATCACAAGGAAAGGCTATTTCAAAACAGACTATTTCAAAATGGATAGGACACTGCATTCGCTTCTGCTATGCACAGCATGGCAAATCGGTACCTAAGAATGTTAGGCCACATTCTACCAGGGCAGCAGCCACTTCAGCAGCCTTTCTCAGAGGAGTACCAACCAAGGAAATTTTGGAGGCTGCAACATGGAGTTCAGTGCACACCTTTACCAAGCACTACCACTTACCTCTTTACTCTAAATCCAGAGCAGGTTTTGCCACTGCAGTTCTGCAGGGCCTCATAGCCACTCCTAATCCTATTTAGATCCAGCCACCCAACCTCTGCTTTGGGATTCAACCCAAGTGTAATGACTGCAACAGTGAAACACGATGAACATAGTACAGTTGTGTACCTACCATAAATGTAGATGTTCGAGTGTATTCACTGTTGCAGTCCAGGTTACCCACCCAACATCCCCCTTTCTTTGCTGGGACTTATCTGTACTTCTCTATTCTATACAACCTATGTGGTGTATTTGCTTGTAGAAGAAGGTAATGTTTATTTTGTGCATGCGTTTTGTAAGCAATGTTTTTAGACTACCCTTTTGGGGGCACCTGACATCTGGGGCAAGAAAAACTAAAGAAAATGGTGTCTGCTGCATCTTGTATATCCCTGGCACACTGACATCAGGGAAGAGGCGACAGCAACCGACGCCGGACCAGGACTTTGGAATTCAGGCCGACTGCGGGTAGCCTGCCAGCAGGATAACCCTAATGTAATGACTGCAACAGTGAATACACTCTAACATCTACATTTATGGTAGGTACACAACTGTACTTTATCCCTTCTGGAGTTGGCCAGTGGCAATTAACACACACTTCTTCACAGATTGGACCAACTCACACAAACCAGGGAAGTTTGATTCACCCCAGTCTCAAATAACTTCATTTACCTGTCTGGATGTTTGTTTTGATACTTTTTAGGCACTTCTTTTTTGAGGATGTGCAGCAGTTGCTAAAGGAAATAAAAAAAACTTGCTGCTAGGAAATTAGATATTGACAACTGGAAAAGATTTTCTGGTTTTGACTAGCCAATAATGAGGGCCCAGTTGAGGTTTATGTACCACTGTTTTTTTTTTAAGTTTTCATATGGGTTACTATCCTCTGACGTTTCTTATTCCTCTGTCAGGGTTCATCTAGCGGTCATTTCATAATGTCACCCCTTTCCTCTGTTTTGGTAAAATGGTTTCTGAAGGATGTTTTTACATCTGAGGTAATTTAGAAAAAGGTTGCTCCTCTTGGGATATTAACTTTGTGCTGGGAAAGTTAACTGCATCTCCATTTGAACCATTTCATTAGGCCGATTTAAGGTTCATCACGTGGAATACAATGCTTCTTATTGCTCTGACTTCTGCAGTATGAGTGTCTAAAGTTGCAAGTTCTCATGGGTGAGCCCTATCTGGGATTCCTTAGGTATAGGGTCACATTAAGAACAAATCTGTCATTTATACCAAGAGTTGTTTTCATAGTTTACTTTGAATTAAGATATCCAATTCCCAGTGCTCTTGTCCAGATCTTTAGAATCGGGGAGAAATGATTCTACTTGCTCTGGATGCACACAGGCAGGATGTGCACAGGAAGCTCAGGTACTATCTTGACAGAATAAATCCTTTAGAAAAGTGAATCCGGTATGTATTTCTTATGATGGGACAAAGAAAGGCCAATCCATGTCAAAATGGACCATTTCAAGATGATTGTACTTACCTATTGCAGGTGGGATCAAGCCACATTCTACTTAGAACCTTGGATTCCAAGATGGCATAATGAAAAGGGATGGACTCAAGTGTTCTAGAGGCAGAAGCATGGTCCTCTGTACATAGTTTTACAAAGCATTGCAAACTGGATTCCTTTTCCAAGTTCAGGTCTGGCTTTGCTAGGACCAATCTCGAGGAGCTCCTGGGTCTGTATCCACCATCGTCCCAGGTTGGATAGGCTTTGGTAATCAAACCGTAAAGCCAAGGACTACTGCAGTAATATGCGGAACATAGTATAGTTGTGTAAGTTGTATGTACCAGAATAGTAAATGTTCACATTCCTCACTGCTGCAGTAGCCGCACCCACTCTCCACCCCACACGCTTGTTTATAGTTGTAGATGGGATCTGTGCTTGTACTTTATATTTCTTTGTTGCTTTTTTGGTTCAGGATTGTAACCATACAATAAAGCCCTGAAGAAGTCTTCAGTCTGACTGCTGATTTCCCCTCCTTGGGGCTAGCCAATCAGTAGTTATAGTGAAGGTGTGGGGGGAGCTAGGTGTTTGTGAAGCTGTCCAGTTGTTTTCTCTTGAGAATGGAAATGATCCATGTAGCCTAAGGGCTACTGCAGCAGTGGGAATTTGTGCATCTTTTGTTATAGGCAAGTACATCTTGTACAACTGTATTTTATTAGTACCTGGTAAGGACATCAGTCTCTAATCTGCAGTCCAGACTTGTGCTTGGCCTTGTCCCACTTCACTACCTTTCACTTTCTAATTATTTGCTCCCAAAATCTTGGATGCTTTGCTAAGTTTCTCTTGCAAATTCCAGTTCTCTGTTGGCTACTTTCTGATACCGTTATGCCAAAAACTGATGTATTATGCCCTTCAGCCCTACTTTTACCAAAACCTCCTATTTGAGGGGGCTGCAGCCCTACATCCTTTCTATTTATATGTACAAACTCCCTGATTGCACAGATGATGTTCGTGTTTCACTGTTGCAATCATTACATTTGGGTTATCTGCCTGCAGGTAGCCCTCAGCTGGCCTGAATACCAGAGTCTTGGATTCCTGCATCGGATGCTGTCTCTTCTTAAATGACATCAGGTCGTCAGGGGTATAAAACATGCAGCCGACGCCATTACATCAGTCTTTCTTGCTGCGCGGTGCCCGAAGCTGAAGCAGTTCAAGTGCCGGTCGGCCGACTCCTGAAATTTTCATTTTCGAGTTTCAGAACCCAAGTCTTCAAAAAAGCTAAGTATCCCATTGGGGATCCTTTTTCTTGCTCTTAACCGATGTCAGTAAAAGTTAACTATCATCTTACCTGTGGAAAGCAAATACCTCATAAAGATTTTCATTCATACTGCAATCTTTGTTTAGGCCCAGACCACGACGTCCCCTGCTGTCGATTTTGTGCCTTATTCAGCCCCCGAACTATTCATTGTCGGTCTATTTTTGCAGCAAATTATTTTGGTACTCTGTATAACTGTCCAGAAATGGCTTTGGTAAGCCATCTGACTACCGATATTCCGAAAAAACGTAAGGATAAAGACAGAGACAGACCGCATAGGTCCAAAACTGCCGACGACGCTTCCGTTAAGCTAGTCGCCAGTTCGTCGGTACTCATTGAGGCGCTTTTGCAGCCCCTGATACCCGCTACTTCAGATTTGCAGGCCTCTACTGAGACCCATTCCAAGTCCAGTATGCCACGAGATGCTTCTTCAACTATGGAACCTGCGGATGTCTCTACCTTGGATGGGTCTGGAGACACTGTGCCAGGCACCAGCTTCTGAGGGTGTATTCAGGCCTACAGACCTGCATTTTAAACCAACGCCATCTTCTTCATCCAGGCCTAAAACTCGACCCACACCTAGAAAACTGACGTCCAAACCGCATGGTCAGGCCCATATGCCTAAAAAACAAATGCTTAGAATGACTGAATACCTTATTACTTTAATTAGGAGAAGCGAGCCTTCCCCCTCTGAGAGACCTAGAATTGATTTTCCTTCTGATTCTTCTGTTCAGGATTCTGATATTTCTGATGTTAAGTTGTCCATTCTCACCTTTGTTCTTGATGGATGGGTCCAGAGCCTATCCTTTGCTCCAACTTGGCCACTTTCTATAGCTCGAGAGCTCTTTACTGGCTCGAGGCTACCCCTTATCCTAGAATGCCCAGCGTCAGCTACCCAGATCTCGTTTGCCGCTTTAGCTGCGAGGTTGCGTCAGTACTGGCTCAGGCTTAGTATAACTTTTTTCTCTGTTTAAAGTTAAATAATTTAGTTGAAGAGTTAGTATTTTTTTCTCAGTTTATAGTAGTTTGCAAGTTTATTTAGCTGTAAACCCCTTATCTTGTCCTTTGTTGTGTTTTTGTGCTGTGTTGGTAAGTTAGAGAGTCCCCCCCCCCCCCCTTTAAGGACAGACGTTTTAAGTTAGAGGCTCTCCTTTAAGGTTTTGATCAATATAATTTTTTATTATTGTAGTGTGTCTTTTTGTGGTACTTCCTTCCTTTTTTTCTCAAAATGTCCAAGGAAGTTAAAACCTCAGGGTTTAAAAAGTGTGACTCATGCTGTCAGAAGATGTCTGACAGATGGGCACATTATCGTGTTTCACTGTTGCAGTCATGACTGTAGGGTTCTCCCCTGCCGGCAGGCAGTCCTCGGTCGGCCAGAATCCCAAAGTGTGGGTCCGGCTTCGGCTGCTCAGCCATGCTCCCTGACGTCAGAGCGCCAGGAGTACAAAGCTGACAGCCGACGCCATCTTCTCCAGTCTTTCTTGCCGTGCGGTGATAGCAGTTCGCAAGTGCCGGTCGGCTGACTCCTGGCGATTTTTTTTCTGATAAAACTTCAGTCCGAAGACTTTCTTCTCCACTACAAAGCTAAGTACCCCGTTGGGGAAACTTTATCTTGTTCCAGTCCGATGTCAGAAAACGTTAATAATTGTATTTCATGTGGGAAGCAAATACCTCATAAGGATTTTCATTCTTATTGTATTCCTTCCTTAGGCCCTGACCACGGCGTAGCTAGTTGTCGGTTTTGTGCTAGATTCAATCAACGTACAATTAAATGAAGGTACGATTTTGCTTTTCATTACTTCGGTAGGCGCTTTAACTACAAAATGTCGTCGGATACGGTTCCGGCTACCGGAGTTCACAAACGTCACAAGGATAAAGACAGGCCTCCGAGGTCCAAATCTGATGATAGCGCACAAGTGGAGCCAGCTTCAGGTTCGGCCGTCGTCAGTGAGGTGCTTTTGCAGCCCCTGTCGTCAGCCATTTCAGAACCGATGGCCGAAATAGACTCTCATGAGGAGCCAACCAGGCCTTTAAATATTTCTATTGCAGGACCTTCGGACAATGCTCCTTCGGATGGGTCCGAAGCCGCTGTGCAGGTACTGGCTTCCGAAGGGGTTTTCAGGCCTACTCAGCTTCTAATAAAGGCAAAGCCAAAGACAAAGGCAAAGACTCCTTCTAAATCAAAGACTGCAACACAGGCCTCTTCTGAACTGGCTCCCAAGTCACAGAAACAGTTACTCAAGATGGCGGAGGATTTACTTACTATGATTAGGGGTTCTCATCCCCCTCCAGATAAAAGGCCTAGGCAGGATGTTTATTATGATTCCCCTGATCAGGCTTCTGTTTCTTCAGTTTCTTCTTCTGACCAGGAATATTCTTTCCCTCCTTATGAGGATTCTGATGCTGAGGAATCCATTCCTTCAGCTTCTCCCCCTGAGGATTTCTCTTTTGAGGAAACTTTGCATGAAATGAGGGAACATTTCCACTGGGAAGGACAGGAGTATTCGGAATCTAAGAAAAGACTAGGGGATTTTCTTCTTTTCCCCCAACACAGACCCCTGGCTATTCCTCCTGTTTTGGATATTGTGGATGATGCTTTTTCAGAGGCTAACTTAACCCCTGACTCTTTTCCTCCTGCTCCTGTTAAGCCTGATAGATATTACAGGGTTCCTGATTCCCACCAGTTTTTATACAAGAACCCTTCTGCTGACCCTGAAATCATTTCTCAGGGTCCTATGGGAGTTAAGGCTGCTTCTGCCAAAAATCCCATTCCCACTGAAAAGGATTCTAGATCTTTAGAAAGATGGGGCAAAAAAGTGTACACTTCTGCTACTTTGTCCATTAGGGCTTTAAACTGTCAGTTTCATATGCTGAAATACCAGCAATTTCTCTTGTCTGTTTTAAAACAAAAGCTTACTTCCATTTCTGCCTGTGCAGATGATAAGGAATTACATGACGTATTGCATGCCACTGAACAAGTTGGGAAGCATGGTTTACACTGTGGATTTGATGCATTGGAGGCTTCTTGTAGGGCTGCTGCCTCCAGCACAGTCATTAGAAGGCATGCATGGATAAAGGAACAAAATTTGCCAGAGCAAGTAAAAGCTAAATTATTGGATGCTCCTGTTCAGCATAATGTTTTGTTTGGATCAAAAGCTGAAGAGGTGATTAAAAAGATGGAGGATAAGGCGAAATCCATGCAATCAGTTAAAGATTTCTTACAAGTACAGCCACCAAGATTTAGCAGGAATTGGCCTTCTAAAAATTGGTCCTTTCCCACTTCAGACAGGCCTCAGAGGGGTAGATATAGACGCTCCAGAGGAAGGTCTCAAACACAGGCTTCTTATAGACCAAGACAGTGGACTGCTTCCACCCCTAGGGGAGGAGAGGACAGGTCACAAACTCATAGGAAACAAACTCAATGACTCCCTCTGTTGGGCTGCAGGAACTTCTTGCCTGGAAGCCCCTCTCAGAGGAAAACTCTCTCTTTTTTTATCAAAATTGGACTCCTATAACCCAAGACAAGTGGGTTCAGGATGTGGTTTTAAGAGGTTACAAATTCCATTTTCATACTCTGCCAAGGCCAAGCAGATAGATGGTCAGACCTTCCAAAACATCAATGGACAGAGGCCTTAAACCAGGTGGAAGCTCTTTCGGCCATGAAAGCCATAGAACCGGTTCCACTTTCAGAGATGGGACAGGGTTTTTACTCAAGGCTCTTTCTAGTCCCCAGGAAGCAAAACTCATGGAGACCCATTCTGGATCTGTCAGTCTTGAACACCTTTCTAGAGATCCCAAAATTCAAGAGGCTTACTCTACAGCAGCTACTTCCAATGCTGTCCAAAGATGCATGGATGGTGACTTTGGATATTTACACATTCCCATCAGGCAGCAACGCAGAAAATGCCTCAGGTTCAAGGCCGGATCGAGGCACTTTCAATTCTCTGCGCTGCCCTTTGGATTGTCTACTGCGCCCAGGGTCTTCACCAAATGCCTGGCTCCAGTAGTAGCTTACTGCAGACTCAAGGGAATTCAAATTTACCCTTATCTGGACGATTGTCTAATTCAGGCAGACAGCAAGGATGTTTTACTCCAGCATCTAGAATTTGTACAGAACCTCCTCAAGTTCCTGGGATTCTCTGTAATCATAAAAAAGTCAAATTTGACACCCTCACAACAGATAACTTTTCTGGGTGCTCTTCTAAACACCACAACCCAGATGGCATTTCTGACATCCGAAAAACAATTACAGCTAGCTTCAACTTTCAAGACCTTGGCAACATTAACTCAGCTATCTGCAAGGAGATTCCTGCAGGCTTTGGGTTACATGGCCTCCTGCATCCTTCTCGTACCATATGCAAGACTACACATGAGGAAAATACAGTGGTACCTAAAAAGTGTATGGTCTCAGCATTGCCACAGTTTAGACATACTGATCTCCGTCCTGCCTTGCCTTCAAAAGGAATTTCTTTGGTGGTCCAGGGCATGTACGGAAACCCTTCTGTCTGCCTCCTGCCACTCTGATTCTAACCACGGACGCCTTGGATTATGCTTGGGGAGTCCATTTTCAGGGAAACTGTCTGCAGGGCCTTTGGACAAAGGATCAGAAGCACCTGCATATCAATTTAAAGGAAATGTTAGCCGTTCAGAAAGCTCTAATGGCCTTCAGGAATCTTCTACAACCAGGACAACTACTAATACGGACAGACAACACCACAGTTATGTGGTACATAAACAAGCAAGGGGGATGTCATTCCTACCCCCTTTGCAGACTAGCCATAGATCTGTGGAACACAGCTCTAGCTTGCAATCTGGACCTTCAAGCTCAGTTTCTACCAGGGAAGCAAAACTTCCTGGCAGACAGTCTGAGCAGAAACCTTTCGGATCCACACAAGTGGATGCTGGACACCAAAATATTCAGGATGATAACAGCAGTCTGGGGATGTCCTCACATAGACCTCTTTGCATCCCATCTCAATCATCAACTACAGAATTTTTGCACCAGGACTTTCCACAAAGAAGCTTGGAAAGTGGATGCCCTATCATTCAGTTGGAGGAACCTCTCGGGATATGCTTTTCCGCCTCTTCTTCCACGGGTATTATTAAAGATAAAACAGGACAAGCACAAGATGATGATCTTGCTGGCCCCAAATTGGCCTCGACAGTTTTGGTACCCAACTCTAAAAAACCTATGTCTAGAGCCCCCTTGGATTTTACCTCCGTCTCCGAACCTTCTGTCCCAACATCAGGGTCAGGTTCTACACTCTCATGTCAGAACTCTCAGCCTGGCAGCCTGGTTAATCCAGGGCCTTTGATTTCTTCTTTCCTACCCAAGCAGGTTATGGATGTCATTTTAGAAGCCAGATGTCCTAGCACTAGAAAATCTTATGCAGGAAAATAGAAAAGATTTTGTTCCTGGATCCAGGCTCAGGTTTCTGATCTTCTTCTTCCGAACATTCCTTTAATTTTACTTTACTTGACAGATCTCTTACATAAGGGTCTCTTTCTCTTCCATTAAGATACATGCCTCTGCTATTTCTGCTCATTATAATACAGACCCTCCAATCTTTTCCCACCAGCTCATGAGACAGTTTCTCAGAGGAGCTAAGAACTTAAGACCTCCTAGATGATCTCCCATTCTTGCTTGGGATCTCAACTATGTTTTGGAAAAACTAACCTTGCCTCCTTTTGAGCCTGCTGCCTCTTCTGACATCAAGTTTTTATCTTGGAAGACAGCTATTCTGTTAGCCCTAACCTCTGCCGGGAGAGTTTCAGAGTTACAAGCTCTTATGGCTGTGGAACCTTATATTATTTTTCATCAAGACAGGGTGTCTTTGAGGACTAATCCTACCTTCATGCCTAAGGTGGTTTCCAAAGTGGCCTTAAATCAAACTATCCACTTGCCAACTTTTTTCCCCACTCCTCAAAATAAAGGGGAAAGGATCTTATATTCCTTGGATGTATACAGACAACTACGTTTTTACCTGGACAGAACCAAGGACATCAGAAAATCAGAACAATTGTTTGTTTCTTATGCTTCAAGTTCCCAAGGTAAAGCCATTTCAAAACAGACCATTTCTAAATGGATTGCTCATGGAATCAGATTTTGTTATTCACACCAGGGAAAGCAAATCCCAGGGAGTATACGGACTTATTCCACCAGAGCTGCTGCCACTTCTGCGGCCTTCCTCAGGGGAGTTACTACCAAAGACATTTTGGAAGCTGCAACTTGGAGTTCAGCACATACTTCTTCTAAGCACTACAATTTACCTCTCTACTCTAAGTCTAGGGCAGGCTTTGCCTCTGCAGTCTTGCAGGGCCTTCTAGCCGCCCCTTCTTCTTATGATCACCTCCCTTTCTTTCAGCTTTGGGATTCTACCCTACAGTCATGACTGCAACAGTGAAACACGATGAACATAGTACAGTTGTGTACACCTACCATAAATGTAGATGTTCGAGTGTCTTCACTGTTGCAGTCTGGGTTTCCCTCCCTCCTGTCCCCTCTTATTTTTTACTTTTGTGTGGTTCCTTTTTTCACCATTCTTCTGAGGTGTATTTGCAAAGGATATGGGACCTTTCTCATTTTGGGACTCCTGACATCTGAGGCAAGAAAAACTGGGGAAGATGGCGTCGGCTGTCAGCTTTGTACTCCTGGCGCTATGATGTCAGGGAGCATGGCTGAGCAGCCGACGCCGGACCCAGACTTTGGGATTCTGGCCGACCGAGGACTGCCTGCCGGCAGGGGAGAACCCTACAGTCATGACTGCAATAGTGAAGACACTCTAACATCTACATTTATGGTAGGTGTACACAACTGTACTTTGTGTGTACTGCTTGGGGGCTGTGCACCTGCAGGACTCTTGCTCTATTTGTCATGCCTTTAGTCCAAGGGTCCTGCAGGAGCGGAAAGACAAGCTAATCCTCTGTGGATTGTTGAAACTGGATTCTCTGGCAAAAGCATCTCAGCCAGTGAAATCTTTGAAGTCAGTCAAGCTGTCGGCTCCATGTTCAGAACCGACCTGTGAGCTTGACGGACCAAGTGTGTCGGTGCCCTGTAGCATAGACAAGACTACTCCTCTGTCGGCTCCAACTGTTACCTCGGAGCCACAAACGAGCTAGGTTTCCTTCATTGGAGCCGATTCGCTCGGTGCCACAATCACCCTTACTTCAGAGGACAGCCAGTCATCGCTCATCTTTCCACTCCTCTCGATCCTCAAGTTTATCAAATCAGGATGTGGAGAGGGGGATTAGTAGGTTGCTGAAGTCACAGGCCTTTGCAAAATTGCTTGTGAGCTCGCCTCAGCAGGCCTCGGCTCTATCCGCTTCAATATCGATTCCTCCTCCAACTATGCTTATTTCGGAGCCGGAGTCCATGGACGTTCCGATAGTGGCTCCTTCGGCTCCGATGAAATCCTCTTCGGCTCCGATTACCTTGGTTCTTCCTTCCATCGAGGTATCTGGGTGCCGAACCTCTCTCTTCGGCTCCGAGGGGGGAAGTGGCATCAGACCCTTGTCCGACCCCGCTCTCCCTCTTGGAGCGTCGGCTCTGTGGACCTCTGCTCCCACATCGGCCTCTGAGTCATCGCCCTTGGTGCAGAGTGGGATTCCTGTCTCTTTGGAGCTCTCTTTGTGTCGAGACAGTGATGCTTTCGAGGTCATGCGGAGAGTGCTATCCCCACAGATGGCCGTACTATCCATTCCATCGGTTCTATCCCCTTTGGTGCCTGTGCCAACCTCTGTTCCTCCTCCAACCCCAAAGCGTAGGGAACCTATGCCCCAGGACACCCCATTGGGTTGGCCCTCTTCTTCCGAAACCCCCCCAGGGCATTCTGAGCAGGCTTCCCGGAAGAAAAAGTGTAAGAGGAAACACCAAGACTCCCTGAGTTTGTCACCTCAGATACAGACCTGGATGAATCGGAGGGTTCCCCAAGGTCCCCACTGAAGATGTTTCCTTTTTGGACATCCTCGAGATTCTTAGGCAGAGGCATAGCTGGACTTCTCTAACCCCCTCCGAGGACAAGTATGTATACCTGGACGTATTTGGTTCCCGACCTTCCACCTCCTGGGTGCCTCCGCCTTTTGATCCACTCATGTCCGTAGTGCCTCAAAAGGCTTGGTCAGCTCCAGATTCCATGGAACCTGTCCCTCGGAGACCTGTTAAATTTGTCACAGCTCCCCAAGACAAACAATTCTTGACTAAAGGTGTCCCAGTTGATGCCATGGTGGTAGCAGCAGCCACAAAGAGAGAGTTAGCTGAAACCTCCTCATCTGTCCATCCACGGAATAAAGAGTTTTGTACAATGGACAGATATGGGAAGCAAATGTTTTCATCAGTGACCTTCTCCCTTGGGTCCCTGAACTATCTTTCCCATTTTACTAGACTTTAGAGGGCTCTCCTAAAAGAGCTTGGAGATACCCTACAAGATCCCACAGCTGAGGGAGCTTCAGCCAAGGTAGCTACCCAGCTGGCGACTTTAAATTCAGTAGTCAACTCCTCCATGAGGCTTATTTCATATGCAGCCGATGGAGCAAGCAGAGCTGCAGGAACAGGAGTGGCTCTTAGGAGACATTCTTGGCTGTGGCTGTGTCAGTTTGCGGAACCTATCAGAGCGTCCTTCACCAATACCCCCTTTGATGGCTCCTCTCTTTGGGCCTCAGGTGAAAGACATGCTTACCAGGTGCCAGCAGGAAGGCAAGACGCTCTCTGATGTGGGAGTCTGTTTTTCCACTCCTACCAGACCATACCTAAAGAGTCAGAAGGGTGGAAAGATGTGGTTTTGAAAATCCCAGGGATCCTTGCCTGATGCACATGGCGATTTTTTTTTTTCCCCCAGGGGCAGTGGGGGAAACGATAACAATGGCAGATGCCTCCCTCATGGCAGAGGGGGTTTGCAAAATCAGGGTGACAGAGATGCGTTCTCTTCCAAACCCCATCAACATCCCTGAAGGGATGCCCCACTGCTCAACTCTGGAGGCAGTCGGGGGGAAGGCTTTCATTGTACCCAATTGCCTGGCAAAATATTACAAAAAACAAATGGGTACTATCCATTATATCCAGAGGTTACAAAATTCCCTTCCATCAACACCCTCTTGTTTCAAAAAAATCTATCCCAGATGTTCCACCCAATCTATGGGATCAGGCAGTCACAGAAGTTTCAAGACTGCTAGAAAAAAAAAAAAGTCCCCGCAGACCAAGTAGGATCCAGAACTTAGTCAAGATTCTTTTTAGTGCCCAAAAAGACAGGGGACTGGAGACCAATTCTGGATCTCAGCAGATTAAACAAATGTGTACAAAAAAAAAGTTCCGAATGATAACACTACAGTCCATTCTCCCCTTTCTGGGTCAGGGCAATTGGATGTGCTCCATAGATCTTCAGAACATACTATCATATAAAAATGGACAGATGGTCCAGGAGATTTCTAGACTTCTGGCTAGGGGCCAGTCATTACCAATTCAGATCTCTGCCCTTTGGTCTCACCACAGCCCCCAGGGTGTTCATCAAATGCATGGCAGTAGTTACGGCTCACCTGAGACATCTATGATTCCGGGTGTTTCCTTATCTAGATAACTGGCTCCTCACTGCTACCACCAGGCAACAACTTATAGAGGCATGAGATTACACCATCGCATCCTGTGCTTAACTAGGCATCACAATAAACTTCGAAAAATCTGCCTTGTTGCCCTGTCAATCTATTACATACATATGAGCAGAGCTAGACACAAGAAAAATGATTGTAAAATTGCCTCAGGAAGGACTTTCAATTATTCGACAACAGGTGTCACTTCTCCTGAGGAGCAACAGATTGCAAGTCAAATATGTCCTTCAAGCTCTAGGGTCCATGGCATCAGCCATTCTTCTAGTTCCCTTAGCACGCTTTCATATGAGAATCCTTCAGTGCCTTCTTTTCACACAATGGTCCTTCCAGGAATTACCCATATCTCACATGATGCTAATTACGGAATCTTGCAAAAGACACCTTTCGTGGAAAATGGTCTCCCCACTAGTGACTCAGGGCAGACCTTTCATGGAATCCCATTCGGTTGCCACAGTGACCACGGACACTTCCCTGATAGGGTGTGGGGGGAGGCATTATCTAGGGAAGACAGTCCAAGGCATGTGGCAACCTCATGAGTACCACTTGCACATCAACGTGGAGATGAGAGCGGTGCTCCTAGCATTGCAAGCTCTTCAAGACTCTCTCCCTGCTGGGACTATTGCAGTACAGGTGGACAACATGTCAGTGGTTTGGTACATCAACAAACAGGATAGAACCAGGTTTTAT
Source organism: Protopterus annectens (assembly GCF_019279795.1). Taxonomy (NCBI): domain Eukaryota; kingdom Metazoa; phylum Chordata; order Ceratodontiformes; family Protopteridae; genus Protopterus; species Protopterus annectens. Next base: position 1,130,079,665 of record NC_056731.1, on the reverse strand, counting down.
CCCTTGTGCCGAGGGGCCCTCAGATTGTGGCAATGGGTGATTTCCTCCTAGCGTTTTCTGACAGTAACACATAGCCCTGGGAAATGCAATGTAATAGCGGACAGGCTTAGCAGGGCTATCCTCATGCCGAATGGGTGGTCTCTGAAACAGGAAATTGTGGATCTTATTTTCCGCAAATGGGGCCAGCCTTGCTGCAATCTCTTTGCCTCTCCCCTCGACAACAAATGCAGCAGCTACTTCTCCCTTGTTCCTCCTCCAGGTCAGACACCCAGGGACGCTCTAGTCCACAATTGGCCTCAGGGACTCCTTTATGCATTCCCCCCCTTCCCCCTAATTCCAAAAGTCATTCCGTTGGGTTGCAAGATAATCCTCATTGCCCTCTATTGGCCTCGACAGATTTGGTTTTCGTTCCTTCACCCCCTCCTCCTACCCCATCCTTTGGTTCTGGACCCAGTGCCAGACCTCTTGATTCATCAGTCAGGTGGGGTTACACCAATCCCTCCAATCTCTCAAGCTCACAGCTTGGATGTTCATCGTGTTACCCTGCTGCAGTCATCACACTTGCGTTATCCTGCCGTCAGGTGGTCCCGCAGTCAGCCTGAATTCCAAAGTCTTGGTCTGGTGTCGGTTGCTGTCGCTTCTTCCCTGACGTCAGTGCGCCAGGGGTATATAAGAGGCATCTGACGCCATTTTCTTCAGTCTTTCTTGCCGCGCGGTGCCCGAAGCAGAAGCAGTTCGCAAGTGCTGGTCAGCCGACACCTGAGATTTTCGATTCGAATTTCAGTCAGAAGTCTTCATTAAAGCTAAGTACCCCGTTGGGGAACCTTTTCTTGCCTCAGTCCGATGTCAGAAAAAGTTCACAATTGGATTTCTTGTGGGAAGTAAATACCTCATAAGGATTTCCATTCATATTGTATTCCTTGCCTAGGCCCAGACCACGACTTCACAGGTTGTCAGTTTTGTGCTAGGTTTAATTAACGAACTATCAAATGCCGTTTTGACTTCACACGTCATTTCTTTGGTAGAACATTTAATTATATCATGCCATCGGAGCAGCCGACGACCGGCATACATAAAAAACGCAAGGATAAGGACAGGCAGCCTACGAACAAGCCAGACTCTGAGGCCTCTGCTGGGCCTGTCTCCGGTTCTCCGGTTTTCAGTGAGGCGCCTACGTAGCCCCTGACGACCACAGAACTGGAACCCCATACAGCTGTGGATTCTCAAGCAGAGTCTACTAGGCCGATGCAGCCATCTTCCGACACCGGAGCAGAAGTAGACTCCGGTACAGTGGAAACACTTTCGGTTGCAGAAGGTGTCTTCAGACTGATTACACTCACCATTAAATCTTATGCTAAGCTTAAAAACACCTTTAAAACCTAAGAAGACTGTACATCAGTCTACAGTTCAAGGCCCTATGCCTAAGAAACAGATGCTTAAGATGGCTGAAGATTTGATTACCCTAATCAGGGGTTCCCATCCCCTCCTGATAAAAGACCAAGACAAGAGGAGGATTATGCTTCCTCTGACCAGGTTTCAATTTCCTCAGATTCTTCTGAGGAACAGGATTACACTTTTCCATCTTATGAAGACTCTGATGCTGAAAACTCTATTCCCTCAGCATCTCCCCCTGAAGACTACTCCTTTGGGGAAACTTTACATACCATGAGGGAACATTTCCACTGGGAAGGCCAGGACTACTCTGACTCTAAGAAAAGGCTCCAAGAGTTCCTTTTACTACCCCAGCACAGACCTCTTGCTATCCCTCCAGTTTTAGATATTGTGGATGATGTTTACTTGGAGTCTAGTTTAAATCCAGACTCTCTATCCCCTGCTCCAGCCAAACCAGACAGATACTACAGAGTACCTGACTCCCACAAATTCCTTTATAAAAGCCCTGTGGCTGACCCATAAACAATTTCCCAGGGTCCTAAGGGAGCTAAAGCTTCCATGGCTAAAAATCCTGTACCCTCTGAAAGGGATTCCGGAGCCCTAGATAGATGGGGAATGAAAATATACACCTCAACAACTCTGGCTATGAGAGCATTAAATTGTCAGTTTCACATGCTGAAATATCAGCAATTCCTAATGTCTCAATTAAAACAAAAAATGAGCACACATACTGAACAGTGTGAATTCAAGGAAATGCAGGATCTGTTGCATGCAGCTGAACAGGTGGGCAAACATACTTTACAATGCGGATTTGATTTGTTGGAAGCTTCCTGTAGAGCAGCTGTTACTGGCTCTGTCATATGTAGACATGCTTGGTTAAAAGAACAAACCCTTCCTGATCATGTTAAAGCAAAATTATTGGATGCACCTTTACAGCGGGATGTATTATTTGGTGTCAAAGCAGAAGAGGTTTTAAAGAAAATGGGGGATAAGGCAAAGTCTATGCAGACGGTCAAGGATTGTTTGCAGGTAAACCTCGCCAATGGGGTACTGCTACCCAGAAAGGAGGAGAAGACAGGCCCCAAGCTAACAGAAGACAAACACAATTACATCAGTCCTCAAACTACCAAGCAAATCTCTCCTGGCAGCTCCCTTGGGAGGAAAATTACCATTTTTTGCAGACAACTGGCACATCATCACAAAAGACAAATGGGTCCTAAACATTGTCTCTCAAGGATACAAATTCCACTTTCATACCTTACCAAGGATAAAAGGAATGCCAAACCTGCCACCAAATCAATGGGCAGAGGCACAAAAACAAATTACAGCTCTCATAGGTTCATAGGTTTATACTAGGCTGTCTGCCCTAAGGCATTTATAAGCCTAGCCCAAAGTTTTGTGGCTTACGCCACCCCTTATATGAAAAAATACTGTGCCCATTAGTTTGTTGTGCCTCTGTCCAGCAGTGACACAGAGATGATTCCCGGGGTAAACCTACGATCTCCCATCCACAGGTCAAGATTTCTCTTGAACAGAGCCAGCGAGGTGCTCTGCCTCACATGGACCGGGATTTTATTCCACAGCATAGGGCGTCTCTGAGTGATAAATCTATCCCTCCAGCACGTCCTATTTATATCCGTGCTAAGGTTTAAGTCGCTTGCTCTAGTGGATGTCCTTCAAGGATGCATCTGCAGTCATAACATATGGGTTGTCCTGCCTCAGGCAGTCCTTCGGTCGGCCGGATTCCAAAGTCTGGGTCTGGCCTCGGCTGATGTCGCACTTTCCCCGACGTCAGAGCTTCTGGGGTATAAAGGCATCAGCCAACGCCATTTTCTTCAGTCTTTCTTGCCACGTGGTGCCCGAAGCAGAAGCTGTTCGCAAGTGCCGGCCGGTCAGATCCAGAGATTTCAGCTACCGAAGACTTCGAAAAAAGCTAAGTACCCCGTTGGGGACTCTTTCTTGCCTCAGCCGATGTCAGACAAAGTAAATAATTATTTAACTTGTGGGAAACAAATACCTCATAAGGATTTCCATTCTTACTGCCTTCCTTGCTTAGGCCCAGACCACGACGTATCAGCTTGTTTAGCCTGTGCCTCCTTCAACCGACGGACTCTTAGACGTCGGTCGGAGTTTGCAGAAGAGTTTTTCAGATCCGCTTTTGCATATAAAATGCCGTCGGAGACTCCGACTACGCATATGGCCAAAAAACACAGGGAAAAGGACCGACACTCGCGGCCCACGGTTTCGGCTGAAACCACGGTTAGGCCTACCGCGAGTGTCTCGGTTTCGGCTGAAACAGAGTCCTCGGCTCTTACTTCTACCGAAATCATACCTCCGACAACCGAGGCCAGAGAGGCCCCGGCTGAGTCGGCTTCAGAAATCCCTACCGAAGCTAGCGCACAAGAATTGTCCAACACCATTCCATTGGACATTTCTACACCTGCACATGGGGCAGCTAGGCCCCCTGCTTCTATGTCTATTAAGGCCTTCTCCAGGGCTAAAGCTGCCAAAATTTCAAAAGCTTTACCTGTCAAATCTACTTCTCAGAGGCCTTCCTCAAGTTCTCAGATTCTCAGTCTTGCTGAGGACCTTATATCCTTGATTAGGGGTTCCCAACCTCACCCAGACAGGGCCTCCCAACCTCCACCTGACAAAAGGCCTAGGACTGAACCCTCTGAACCTCTCTCCTCTGATTACTCCTTGGATGGATCTGATTTGTCAGACCATCAGGAAGGGGCCTATTAAGCCTTATGAGGATTCAGATGCAGAAGACTCTATTCCTTCGGCCTCCCCTCCTGAAGAATTTTCCTTTGGGGAGACTTTGCACTCAATGAGGGAACACTTTCAATGGCAGGGTCAGGATTTTTCTGATTCTAGAAAAAGATTAAGGACATTTTTACATTTGCCCCAGCATAGGCCCTTAGCCATACCACCTGTGCTAACTGTAATTGATGATGTGTATAATGATGTCAGTTCTGCCCCTGATTCTCTTCCCCTGGCCCCTGCCAAGCTTGACAGATATTACAGGGTCCCAGATTCTCACTTCCACCTGTATAAAGCCCATGCTGCAGACCCAGAAACTATTTCTCAGGGCCCAAAAGGTGTTGCAGCTGCCACTGCCAAAAATCCCCTACCCTCTGAAAGAGAGTCAAGAGCATTAGAGAGATGGGGTAAAAAGGTTTATACATCTGCTACTCTTTCTGCCAGGGCATTAAACTGTCAATTCCATATGATACAGTACCAAGAATATTTGTTAGATCAGCTGAATAAAAAGCTTTCTTCTCCTGAACCTTTAGACCGTAAATCCCTTCAGGATTTGGTACACAACTCTCAGCAGGTCAGTAATCATTTCTTAAAATGTGGCTATGATGCACTGGAGGCTTCATTTAAATCAGCTATGACTGGGGCAGTAATTCGTAGGCATGCCTGGCTTAAAGAGCAATCCTTGCCAGACCATGTCAAGGCTAAACTCCTAGATGCTCCAATGGAGAAACAAAGTTTATTTGGCTCCCCTGCACAGGAGATTCTAAAGAAAGTGGAAGAAAAAGCAAAATCTGTGCAAACAGTAAAGGATTTTCTGCAGGTTCAACCTCCGAGGTTCAGCAGAATCTGGCCTTCAAAGAATTGGTCCTTTCCAGACACCTCCAGAGCACAGAGGGGCAGGAATAGACACCCAAGAGGCAGAGGTCAATCAAAGGGTGCCTACAGGGGTCGTCAGTGGCAGCCTGCCAGCCAGAGGAGTTGTGCCACAGCTGCAACTACAACCACTTCCACAGGACAGACACAATGACTTGACTCTGATTCCGCCTACCAGGGAACAACTGGAAGCACCCTTGGGCGGAAAGCTGGCTTTATTCTCAAAAAACTGGCATTGAATTACAAAGGACACATGGACATTGCAAACAATAGACAAAGGATACAGGTTTCACTTCCACACTTTACCAAAAAGGAGCGGAATGCCAAACCTTCCACCAAACCAGAAGCCAGAGGTTTTAAGACAAATCAACAATTTACTTCAGATGAAAGCGATAGAAAGGGTACCATCTATGGAACAAGGCCAAGGATTTTACTCCAGACTATTCCTTGTACCAAGAAAAGAAAACCAATGGAGGCCTATTCTCGACTTGTCCGCACTGAACACATATCTCATTGTGCCAAAATTCAAAATGCTGACCCTACAGCAACTTCTTCCCATGTTGGGCAAGGAGTCTTGGCTGGTGACTCTAGATCTCAAGGAGGCATACCTGCACGTCCCTATCCGACCAGATTGCAGAAGACACCTCAGATTTTTTGCAGGATCAGAGCATTATCAATTCTCAGCATTGCCCTTTGGCTTACCTACTGTGCCCAGAGTATTCACGAAATGCCTGGCATCAGTAATTGCACATTGCAAGCTTCAGGGAATTCAAATCTACCCATACCTGGACGAATGCCTAATACAAGCGGACAACAAGACAAAATTGATAAATGATTTGGCCTATGTCATAGGCCTGTTACAGGCCTTGGGATACACAGTCAACATCCAAAAGTCAAGACTAGTGCCATGTCAAAGGATAACCTTTTTGGGTGCGGATCTGGACACAATAACTCAGATGGCTTTTCTCACAGAAGAAAAACAAAAGCAACTTCCAGATTACTTCATGACTTTGACAAGACAAGCCCAGCTTACTGCAAGGAAAGTCCTGCAGGCCCTGGGTTACATGGCATCCTGCATAATCTTGATCCCGCATGCCAGACTGCATATGAGGAAATTACAATGGTACCTAAGGAATGTATGGTCTCAACACAGGCACAGTCTAGAAACCATGATACCAATCATTCCATGCCTTCAAAAGGAATTCCTGTGGTGGGCTCAGGCCTGCCAGTCCAACAGAGGGTTGCCTTTCAACAAACTACAGCCAAGGCAGACCATCACCACGGACGCCTCAGACCTAGGATGGGGCGCACACATGGAGGACAAATGTATCCAAGGCCTATGGTCTCAAGACCAGCTAAACTTGCACATAAACCAAAAGGAGATGCTGGCAGTGAAGCATGCAATCGAGGCATTCAAATCATTCCTCCAGCAAGAACATCTGCTGATAAGGACAGACAACACCATGGTCATGTGGTACATAAACAAACAGGGAGGCACGCATTCCTACCCTCTATGCCGGATGGCAATGGATCTGTGGAACCTAGGCCTGAATCTCAATATCCAGCTGCAGGCCAAATTCATACCAGGAAAAGAGAATTCACTAGCAGACAGCTTAAGCAGAACTACCACGGATGCTCATGAATGGATGCTGCATCCAGATATCTTCAAACTCATAACAAAGAAATGGGGAATGCCAGAGATAGACCTGGTCGCCTCCCCACTCAACCACCAACTGAAGAAATTCTGCTCAAGGACATACCACCCACAAGCCTGGAGGGTGGACTCTCTTTCAGCTGGAATGCCCTAACAGTGTATGCATTTCCACCTCTCCCATTGATGTACAAGGTTCTACTGAAGATCAGGGAGGAACAGCCAAAGGTGATAATAATCGCTCCGGACTGGCCAAGGCAGCACTGGTATCCGCTACTGAGAAGCATGTCTCGGACGAACTCATGGCCTCTACCCCTATGGCCTCTTCTTCTAACGCAGAACAATTTCAAGACCCTGCATCCAAACTTGAAAACACTGCAGCTAACTGCCTGGAAAATTGCTTAAAACCAAACCAAACTGTCTTATCTCAGAGGGTCAAGGACATTATCCTGGAGGCTCGCAGACCCTCCACAAGGAAGACATACTCAGCTAAATGGAAGAGATTCCTCATTTGGAGCATATCAAAGGGTACAGATGTCACAGTGGCAAACCTAGCACACATCCTAGAATACTTAGCAGAATTGTTCCACAATGGCCTGTCCTACTCTTCCATTAAGATTCATGCTTCAGCAATTTCAGCAGAATACAATATGGATCCTCCTATCTTCTCTCACCCTCTTCTCAGACGATTTTTAAGAGGGATCAAAAATGTAAAACCTCCAAGGAGACCCCCTCTGCCTGCATGGGATCTCTATTTTGTGTTGGAAAAATTGACACTACCTCCTTTTGAACCAGCAGTATCAGCAGACTTACAGTTCTTATCCTGGAAAACTGCTTTCCTTCTGGCAATCACTTCAGCAAGAAGAGTATCCGAGTTACAGGCATTAATGGCAGTGCAGCCTTTCCTTATTTTTCACCAGGATAGAGTGTCTCTGAGAACCAATCCTACTTTCATGCCAAAGGTGGTATCCAGGGTATCCTTGAACCAAGCTATTCATTTGCCTATGTTCTTCCCTAACCCACAGAACAAGGGGGAAAAACTATTGCACACCTTGGATGTACACAGACAACTACGCTACTATCTGGACAGAACTAAAACCAGCAGAAAAACTGACCAACTTTTTGTAGCATATGCAACTGGAGTGCAAGGAAAAGCAATTTCCAAACAGACAATTTCAACATGGATAGGAAATTGCATTCGCTTTTGCTACTCTTTTCATGGAAAGACAGCTCCTGAAAATATCAGGCCTCATTCCACAAGAGCCACAGCCACCACTACAGCTTTCCTCAGGGTTGGCTACCAAGGACATTTTAGAAGCTGCTACTTGGAGCTCCGTGCATACATTTGCCAAGCATTACAATCTACCTTTATACTCCAGATCCCGAGCAGGCTTTGCAACTGCAGTTTTACAGGGATCTTAACTACACCATCCTTATCTTAGTACCTCCTCCCGCAGTTTGGCTATGGTATTCTACCCATATGTTATGACTGCAGATGCATCCTTGAAGGACATAGTACAGTTTTGTACCTACCATAAATGTAGATGTCCGATAGGTATGCATCTGCAGTCAGGATTACCCACCCTCCTTCCCCTCTGTGGTATTCCTAGGGTGCTTACCCCTCTTTCAGCTAGCTGGGGGAATCTATTATGGTGTATTTGTTTGTTTGTATATATATATATATATATATATATGTCCTTCAAGGATGCATCTGCAGTCTTTACAAATGGGTTGTCCTGTCGTCAGGCAGCCCTTTGGTCGGCCGGATTCCAAAGTCTGGGTCTGGCTTCGGCTGGTGTCGCACTTCACCCGACGTCATTGCGGCAGTTATTCAGGTATAAAGGCATCAGCCGACGCCATTTTCCTCAGGCTTTCTTGCTGCGTGGCGCCCGAAGCAGAAGCTGTTCACAAGTGCCGGTCGGTCAAATCCAGAGATTACTACTACCGAATACTACTTCGAAGACTTCTATAAAGCTAAGTACCCCGTTGGGGACTCTTTCTTGCCTCAGCCGATGTCAGAGAAAGTTAATAACTGTTTATCTTGTGGGAAACAAATACCTCATAAAGATTTCCACTCCTATTGCATACATTGTTTAGGCCCAGACCACGACGTAGCAGCTTGTCTAGCCTGTGCTTCTTTTAACCGACGGACGCTTAGGCGTCGCTCGGACTTTGCTGAACAGATTTTCGGCTCCGATTTTGCCTACATTATGCCGTCTGATCCTCCGACTCGCAAATAACCAAAACGCAAAGAAAAGGACCGTCACTCGCGGCCCGCGGTTTGGCCGAAACCGCGGTTAAGCATACCACGAGTGTCTCGGTTTCGGCCGAAACCGAGCAAGCGGTTCTTTCTTCAGCCGATAACTTGCCTTCTACCGAGGCCTCTTCTAACCTGGTAGAAGCGGCTACGAAATCCAACCTTCTGTTGCGATTTCACAGGATTTATCAGACACCATTCCCCTAGATATTTCTACCCCTGCACGTGGAGCTGCTAGGCCTCCTCCAGCTATGTCTATTAAGGCCTTTGCCAGGGCTAAAGCAGCCAAAGCATCAAAAACTGTGCCTGCCAAGCCCCCCTCTCACAGGCCCAGCACCAGCTCCCATATGCTTTCTTTGGCAGAGGATCTCATCTCTTTAATTCGTGGAGCCCAGCCTCATCCAGACAGGGCCTCTCTCCCTCCTCCAGAAAAGAGGCCTAGAGCAGAGCCCCCTGAACCAGTAGCCACAGATGATTCCTCTGATGACTCAGATCATACAGACCCTCCTGAGGCTTCTTATTCTCCTTACGAAGACTCTGATGCTGAGGAGTCCATTCCTTCAGCCTCTCCTCCTGAGGAATTTTCCTTTGGGGAAACCTTGCTTGCTATGAGGGAACAATTTCAGTGGCAGGGCCAAGATTTCTCAGACTCTAGAAAAAGGCTTAGGACCTTTCTATACTTGCCACAGCATAGGCCTTTAGCTATACCTCCAGTTCTATCTGTTGTTGATGATGCATTTAGTGATGCTTGCACTGCTCCTGATACTTTACCTCCGGCTCCTGCTAAGCCCAATAGGTACTACAGGGTCCCGGACACTCATCACCACTTAGCCTTTTGCAGATCCAGAGACTATCTCCCAGGGCCCTAAAGCTGTAGCAGCTACTTCTTCTAAAAACCCCCTCCCCTCTGAAAGGGAATCCAGGTCCTTAGAGATGGGGTAAAAAAGTTTACACCTCTGCTACTTTGTCAGCTAGAGCTTTGAACTGCCAATTTCATATGATTCAATATCAAGAGTTTATGCTTGACCAGTTGACTAAAAAGCTGTCCTCAGAAGAATCTATAGATAAAAAGTATGTTCAAGAAATGTTACATAACATACAGCAGGTTAGTAACCATTCTTTAAAATGTGGCTATGATGCACTGGAGGCTTCCTTTAGATCAGCCATGACTGGCACAGTTATCAGGAGGCATGCATGGTTGAAAGAACAGGCATTACCAGACCATGTCAAATCTAAGCTTTTGGATGCACCTATGGACAAGGTCAATTTATTTGGTGCCCCCAAGACAGCAGGTACTAAAAGATGGAAGAAAGCAAAATCTGTGCAAACAGTGAAAGATTTCTTACAAGTTCAACCTCCAAGGTTTAGCAGGAACTGGCCCTCCAAGAATTGGTCCTTTCCGGACTCCTCTAAGGCACAAAGAGGCAGGAATAGGTGCTCTAGAGGCAGAAACCAATCCAGGGGTGCCTACAGGGGTCGCCAGTGGCAGGGTAACAACCAACGAGGCACGGATACAGCCACCACCACTACAACAACTCAATCACAGTGACTTGGCGGTGGCACCGCCTACCAGGAACAACTAGAAGCACCCTTAGGCGGAAAGCTAACATTATTTTCAAGAAACTGGCACTACATTACAAGAGAAAATGGATTTTGCAGACTATAGACAAAGGTTACAGGTTCCATTTCCATACACTACCAGGAAAGAGAGGAATGACAAACCTACCACCTTCTCAAAGGACAGAAGCTCTAAAACAAATATCTCAATTATTAAGAATGAGAGCTGTGGAAAAGGTACCATTTATGGAGCAAGGGAAGGATTTTACTCCAGGCTCTTCCTGGTACCAAGAAAAGAAAACAAATGGAGACCTATTCTAGACCTGTCCGCTTTAAACACATTCCTCATTGTTCCAAAATTCAAAATGCTGACCCTACAGCAGCTTCTTCCCATGCTGGGCAAGGAGTCTTGGCTGGTAACTCTAGATCTCAAGGAGGCATACCTGCACGTCCCCATAAGACCAATTTGCAGAAGATACCTCAGATTTCTTGCAGGATCAGAGCATTATCAATTCTCAGCATTGCCCTTTGGCTTATCTACTGCGCCCAGAGTGTTCACGAAATGCCTGGCATCAGTAATCGCTCATTGCAGACTTCAGGGAATTCAAATCTATCCCTACCTGGGCGACTGCCTGATACAAGCGGACAACAAAACAAACTCACAGAAGACTTACAAAGAGTCATCTACCTGCTGCAAGCCCTGGGATATACAGTCAATACAAAAAAGTCAAGGCTGATTCCATTCCAAAGAATAACCTTTCTGGGTGCAGAACTGGACACATCAAAACAAATGGCATTTCTAACTGCAGAAAAGAAAGAGCAACTTCCTCTCTACTTCTTGGCATTAACAAAGCAGAGCCATCTAACTGCAAGAAAAGTGCTACAAGTTCTAGGCTTCATGGCATCCTGCATAATACTGGTACCTCATGCCAGGCTGCATATGAGAAAGCTACAGTGGTACCTAAAGAATTTGTGGTCTCAGCACAAGCACAGCCTAGAAACCAAAATTCCAATGATCCCATGCCTGAAGCAAGAGTTCTTATGGTGGGCTCAGGCCTGCCAATCAAACACAGGACTGCCCTTCTGCAAAAGTCAACCAAGACAAACCATCACGACAGATGCCTCAGACATCAGTTGGGGAGCACACATGATGGGCAAGTGCTTTCAAGGCCTATGGACTCAAGACCAGCTGCATCTGCACATAAATCTAAAAGAAATGATGGCAGTAAAATTGGCAATCCAGGCATTCAGACCTTTTCTCCAAGAAGGCCAGTTGATGATAAGGACAGACAACACCACAGTTATGTGGTACATCAACAAACAGGGAGGCACACACTCATACCCTCTATGCCGATTGGCACTGGACCTATGGGATGTGGCTCTGAGCTACAACATTCAGTTACAGGCAATTTATGTACCAGGGAAGGAAAACATTCTAGCAGACATATTAAGCAGAACTACAACAGATGCCCACTGATGGATGCTGCATCCGGACATCTTCAAAACCATAACAAGAGAATGGGGATTACCACAAATAGACTTGTTTGCATCCCCTTTCAATCACCAGTTGAAGAAATTCTGCACAAGGACTTACCACCCACTTGCTTGGAAGGTGGACTCCCTATCCTTCATTTGGAAAAGCCTGACAGCATATGCATTCCCACCACTACCTTTGATGCACAAGGTGCTTCTCAAGATCAAAGAGGAACGTCCGAGGATCATTCTGATAGCCCCAGACTGGCCAAGACAACATTGGTATCCACTGCTCAGGAGCATGTCCCGGGAACAAATATGGACACTGCCCCTGATCCCATTACTGCTGACGCAGAACAACTACAACATTCTGCATCCAAACCTAAAAACATTACTGCTGACACAGAACAACTACAACATTCTGCATCCAAACCTAAAAACTCTGCAGCTAACTGCATGGAACATTACATAACAGCAATTAACCCAAATTTATCCCAAAGGGTTAAAGACATAATCCTGGAGGCTCGTAGACCTTCAACAAGAAAGAATTATGCAGCAAAATGGAAAAGATATCTCATCTGGAGTACTGCTAAGGGGCAAGATGTGACACTGGTGAACATAGCCAACATCCTGGAGTACTTGGCGGAGCTCTTCCATACAGGCCTGTCCTATTCCTCCATCAAGATACATGCATCAGCTATTTCAGCAGAGTACAGCTTGGATCCTCCTGTCTTCTCGCATCCTCTGCTCAGACAGTTTCTGAGAGGAATTAAAAATGTAAAACCTCCCAGGAAACCTCCATTGCCAGCATGGGACTTGAACTTTGTGCTAGAAAAACTGACTCTTCCTCCTTTCGAACCAGCAGCAACAGCAGAATTACAATACTTGTCCTGGAAGACTGCTTTCCTGCTGGCAATAACTTCAGCAAGAAGGGTCTCTGAACTACAGGCATTAATGGCAGTGCAACCCTTCCTAATCTTCCATCAAGATAGAGTGTCCATGAGAACAAATCCTACATTTATGCCTAAGGTGGTATCCAGAGTATCTTTAAATCAGGCTATCCACCTTCCTACATTCTTCCCCAACCCACAGAACAGGGGAGAAAGGCTCTTACATACCTTGGATGTACACAGACAATTACGCTACTAACTGGACAGGACAAAAAACAATAGAAAAACTGACCAGCTTCTGGTAGCATATGCATCAGGAAAGGAAGGAAAACCAATTTCTAAACAGACAATCTCCAAATGGATAGGAAATTGCATTAGATTTTGTTACTCCTACCATGGAAAGAAAACTCCAGAGAACATCAGGCCTCACTCCACAAGGGCTACAGCCACTACCACAGCTTTCTTACGAGTGGCTACCAAGGACATTATAGAGGCTGCTACTTGGACCTCCGTGCATACATTTGCCAAGCATTATAACTTACCTCTATACTCTAGATCCCGTGCTGGTTTTGCCACTGCTGTTTTGCAAGGGATCCTAACTACACCATAATCTCTTCTCATTTCCTCCTCCCCTAGTTTAGCTATGGTATTCTACCCATTTGTAAAGACTGCAGATGCATCCTTGAAGGACATAGTACAGTTTTGTACCTACCATGAATGCAGATGTCCGAGAGGAATGCATCTGCAGTCAGGATTACCCACCCTCCTTCCCCTCTGAGGTACTCCTAGGGTATTTGCCAATCTTCAGCTAGCTTGGGGGGTATCTATTATGGTGTATTTGTTTGTATATATGTACATACATGCTTATTTTATGTGTTTGCTCTCTACTATTTGGAAACTTTGGCCTTTATCCAAATTTAGCCATCCAAGAGGGCACCTGGCATCTGGGGCAAGAAAGACTGAGGAAAATGGCGTCGGCTGATGCCTTTATACCCCAGAAGCTCTGACGTCAGGGAAAGTGCGACATCAGCCGAGGCCAGACCCAGACTTTGGAATCCGGCCGACCGAAGGACTGCCTGAGGCAGGACAACCCATATGTTAATGACTGCAGATGCATCCTTAAAGGACATCCACTAGAGCAAGCGACTTAAACCTTAGCACGGATATAAATAGGACGTGCTGGAGGGATAGATTTATCACTCAGAGACGCCCTATGCTGTGGAATAAAATCCCGGTCCATGTGAGGCAGAGCACCTCGCTGGCTCTGTTCAAGAGAAATCTTGACCTGTGGATGGGAGATCGTAGGTTTACCCCGGGAATCATCTCTGTGTCACTGCTGGACAGAGGCACAACAAACTAATGGGCACAGTATTTTTTCATATAAGGGGTGGCGTAAGCCACAAAACTTTGGGCTAGTCTTATAAATGCCTTAGGGCAGATAGCCTAGTATAAACCTATGAGAGCTGTAATTTGATGTAATGGGATCCTATCTCACCTACATTCATGACAGATGGGTTCGGAGCCGATCCATCGGCTCCGACTCGGCAACTAATACACTAGCACGAAGTCTCTCATTGGCTGGGCTACTCCCTATCCCAGGATGCACTACACCTGCTTCCCCAGATCTTGTTTGCCGCTTAACAAGCTGGACGTGGTCTCGACTTGGCTGGAGCTAAGTGGTTCTTTTTACCTTTATTGGTCCTTGACCTAGGGAATTTTTTGTCTATATTAACCAAACAGCTGTTTTAACAGCTATTGCTTACTATTTCTTACTATTTCTTAAGTTTTTGTTGGAGTGCTTGAGTGTTTCCAAAAATTTGATTTATTCTGTCGGGCAAGGCCCGTTTAAGTTAGAGGGCCTTTGCCCTACCTTTTAGTGCTATTAGGTTTAATTAACTTTTGGTTGTTTTTTCGGGCAAAGCCCGTTTAAATTAGAGGACTTTGGGCCGTTTAACTGTTTTCTAATTGTTGTGAGGTAAACTTTCACCGGTACTCGCACCAGTGTGTCTCGCTTTTCAGTTGGCGCTTTTTGTGTATAGTGCTATACTTGTTGAGTAAGATTTCCATAGAGTTTTTACTTGTTGTGGCTTGTATCATGTCTAAGGAACAAAAGTCAGGTTTTAAAAAATGCACTCGGTGCAATTACAAGATGTCCATTACAGACAGTCATTCAGTCTGTGTTTATTGTTTGGGGCCGAAACATCTGCAAGAGACTTGTAGCGTCTGTCATGCTTCTCCGCTAGAGTTCTTCAAGAACAAGAACAAGTTGATATTGAAAGGGCTTATCAAACCTTCTTTTGAGGAAGCCTTAGATCCACCTGTTGCTTCCAAAAGAAAGATCGTCGGCTCCGACAAGTCCGTCGAGCCGACTTCTAAAAGACAAAATTGACCTCTTCTTCCTCGGCTCCACTGACTTGGGGCCGAGGGTGAGTCTGCCTCGATACCTCCTACCTCGGCTCCATTGCCATCGGAGCCGCAAGTGAGTATCGAGAGGTGAATCACCTCCATCGGTTCCAATGGCTTCGGGCGGTGGAAGTGTGCAGCTCAGACTCTTCCCCTCGGCTCAAGAAGGCTCCTTCTGCCGATGGTGGTCCATGCTGTGGTGGAGTCGGCCGATAGCATTGGAGCCGTTCGGGCGTCCCTTCTCTCGGTGCCGAGAGGAAAGTCTTCTCGATTGTCTACCTCCTCTAAATCCTCGAGACTTTCAGATTCGGACCTGGATAGGGTTTTACAGAGGCTATTCCAATCTCCAGTGTTTACTAAAATGGTCTCGGCTCCAGCACAGTTTGCTGAGCCGATCCTCCTCAACACATTTGATTCCTCCTCCAACCTCTTCGGAGCTGTTGGAGCCGGTGGTGGTGGAGCAATGTGGAGCCATACGGTCGGAGCAGAGACCCCTTACAGGCCTCTCGGTTCCGACTGTGCTTCCTACCCTGTCCTCCGGTTCAGGGTTTGGCACTGCGACTTCTTCAGCCGGGCCGAAGGGAACACTTTAGGTTTGGGTGCTTGGTACCTAGTCTTCCTCTGGGAGCATCGGCTGCTGGAATTCCTGGTGCCATCGTGGCCTCTAGACCAGCGACCTCCTTGGATTCTGGAGGTCCGGCCTTTGAGGTCATGAGGAGCGCTAGCCATGTCTTTGCCGGTTCAACAAGATTCTACCTCACCGTCCCTAGAATTGGAGACTGGTGCCTCTGTTGTGTTGCAGCCCCGGCAGCGGGCCCCAGGGCCTGAGGATACCCCCATCGGCGGTTCCTTCTTCGGGTGGTCCGTCCATCTGCTTCGGACGAACCACCAAGGAAGAAATTGTGTAAGAGGAAGCACGTAGACTCCCAAGATGAGTCTGTTACATCGGATACTGACCTCGATGGCAGAAGGGTCTCCCAAATCATCTTCGGATGATATCTCCTTCTCAGACATCTTGGAGATTCTGAGACAGAGAGGTGACTGGCAAGCCAAAACCCCTTCAGCTGAGGAGTCAGTCTTCCTCAAGGCCTTTGGGGCCCAGCCTTCCGCCTCCTGGGTGTCTCCGCCCTTTGATGAACTCCTTGATTTGGTTTCTCGAAGGGCGTGGGAACACCCTGATTCTGTGGAACCGGTGCCTGTGAGGCCCAGTAAATTTTTGTCAGCCCCCCCCCCCCCAGAAGGAGTTTCTCACAAAGGTTGTGCCTGTAGATGCTTTGGTGGTGGCTTCTGCCACACAGCAGGACGTGGCAGAGGCCGGCGTCTATTCATCCTCCTAATAAGGATTCTAGGAGCATGGATAGGTGCGGAAGCGTACCCTCTCTTCAGCGGCCTTTGCTACGGTCGCTGAACTACTTATGTCATTTTACGAGGCTCCAAAGGATCTTCTCAAAGAGCTAAATGACTCTCTTGTTGGTAACCTACCTGAGGCGCTGGCCCCGACTGTTGGCACAGATGACTACCCTCTTTTCTATTGTTAACTCGTCCATGAGGCTCATTTCATATGCAGCCGAAGGCCAGTAGAGCTGTGAGGAACAGGCGTTGCCCTCAGGAGACAAGCCTGGTTACGCTTGTGTTCGATCAGGAGGCCTTCAAGTCTTCCTTCACGGGCCTTTCATGGGTCATCTTTCTTTGGACCCAAGGTGAAGGACACACTAACTCGGTGCGAGCAGGAGGGCAAGACTTTGACTGCCGTTGGGGCCCGATTTTCCGCTCCTTCTAGGCCTTACCCCAAGGCTAGGAGAGGAGGGAAAATGTGGTTTAGAAAATCTCAGAAGTCTTTCCCTACTCCACCCAGTGATTCCCCTCCAGAGGCAGGGGGAATTTTGGAAGAGGCCACCCCAGAGGTGGCAGAGGGCCCCGTAACTCTGGAGACCGCGATTCCTTTCGTGGTTCTTCATACAACCAGCGTTCCTGAGTTGTTGCCCGACTGTGCAACTCTGGAGCCAGTCGGGGTCGCTGCCGGCGCACCCACAAGCTTGGGAATCCATAACAAGCGATCAGTGGGTGCTTCGCATTTACCGGAGGTTATATCATCCCTTCAACAAACCCCCTTTCTTTAAGGGAAATCCCAGGCGTACCACCCAGTCAGCGGGATCAGGCAGCATTAGAGGTTTCAAAGCTGCTAGAAAAAAGAGCCATCCAGCCTGTCCCCATCGACCAGATCGGATCAGGAACTTACTCAAAATTATTTTTGGTACCAAAAAAGACAGGGGACTTCAGGCCCATTTTGGACCTCAGTTCATTGAATCGTTTAAAGAAGTCCAAATTCGAATGGTCACTCTTCAATCTATTCTTCCTTTGCTGGAAAAGATGCATGGATGTGCTCCATAGATCTCCAGGATGCTTACTATCACATTCCCATAGCTCAAGAGTCCAGGAGACATTTACGCTTCCTCGAGTCAGTCATTTCCAATTCCGAGCACTGCCCTTTGGTCTCACCACAGCCCCCAGGGTGTTCACCAAGTATCTGGCAGTGGTAACTGCTCACCTGAGAAGTCTGGGATTCCAGGTGTTTCCTTATCTAGACGACTGGCTCCTTACTGCCACCTCCGAGCATCTACTACTCCAAGCGCTCAGAGCCACGTTCACCTTGGGCCGTTTCTTGGGGATCACGTTCAATTTGCAAAATCTGTACTACAGCCATCTCAGCGTATTACTTTCATAGGTGCAGACTTAGACACAAAAAGAATGCGCGCCTTTTTACCAGCAGCAAGAATTCAGGTCTTACAAGATCAAGTCAAATCCTGTCTCCCCCTACAAAGAGCCCCGGCCCATCGGATCCTACAACTGTTGGGCTCGATGGCGTCGACCATACTTTTAGTTCCTTTGGCCAGACTTCACATGCGAATTTTACAATGGCTACTGTCGGTTCAATGGTCTTATCAGGAACTTCCCTTGAACCATTTAATCATAATCACGGAAAGTTGCCGTCGAGATCTGCATTGGTGGCTTCTCCAATCAAATCTCGACCAGGGGCGACCCTTTATACCTCAACGTCCCGTTACCACTGTGACTACGGACGCCTCCCAGGTAGGGTGGGGGTGTCATTACCTGGACAGGTCGGTCCAAGGCACATGGCAGATCCAGGAAACGCATTTGCATATCAATGTCCTGGAGATGAGAGCAGTACTATTGGTACTCCAAGCTCTCCATCACGCTCTCCCACAGGGCCCGATTGCTATCCTATCCGACAACATGTCGGTGGTGTGGTACATAAACAAGCAAGGTGGAACCAGGTCTTACCCACTATGCAGAGAAGCCATGAGACTTTGGCACTGGGCGGTAGCTACCAACCGCTTTCTAATGGCAACGCACATACCGGGGAAGTCCAATGTGATTGCGGACAGATTAAGCAGGACCATTCTTTTACCCCACGAGTGGTCCCTCAACCAGGGTATAGCTGCGAAAATTTTTGACAGATGGGGTCTTCCTTGCTGCGACCTGTTTGCCAGCCCTCACAATGCGAAATGCAGAGAGTTCTTCACACTGTTCCCTTCTCAGGGACAGATTCCCAGGGACGCTCTGACTCACATTTGGCCCCCCGGTCTTCTCTACGCCTTCCCTCCATTCCCCCTCTTACCGAGGGTGATACAGAAGGCCATTTACATGGAGAGTGAGATGATTTTGATTGCCCCGCACTGGCCTCGTCAAGTTTGGTTTCCTTTCCTACAGAGGCATGCGATAGAAGGTCCATGGTTTCTGGATCCAGTGCCAGACCTGTTGACTCATCAGTCAGGACTGCTCCATCCGTCTCTCAGGTCCCTGAAGTTGGCAGCATGGTTACTCCACTTCCATTCTTAGTCCGAGACAATGCTCTTTCGCCGGACGTGGTCCACATACTGTCTTCTTCTCATAAACCTTCCACCATCAAACTTTATTCCAGTAAATGGAAAAGGTTTGCCTTCTGGACTCAAGAACGGGGTATAGATCCTCTCACTGCACCAGTATCGGAGGTTCTGAATTTTCTGGCCTCCCTTTTTCAGTCGGGCTCTTCAGTTTCTACCTTTAAGGTTCAGCTAGCGGCCATCTCTAATTTTCATGCTTCATTTGAACCTTCATTGATGTCTCACAAACTTTGTAAGGCTTTCCTTAAAGGGGCTTGGCTCCTTAGGCCTCCTTTATCTCATCCTGTCCCCCCTTGGGATTTGAATATGGTTCTTGCTGCCCTAACTGCCCGTCCTTTCGAACCAGCTGCTACCTGTGATTTAAAATTTCTGTCTTGGAAACGGCCTTTTTAGTAGCCATAACGTCTGCCAGGCGAGTTTCAGAACTTCAAGCTCTTTGTTCTGATCCTCCCTATTTGATTTTTCACAAGCATAGAGTTTCATTGAAATTAATCCCTGCATTTATACCAAAAGTGGCCTCCTCTTTCTGTATTCAACAAACTATAGAACTCCCTGTCTTTTTTCCAGAATTCTCTAATAATGCAGAATATACTTTGCATCAATTGGACGTACATAGACAACTGCGTTTTTATTTGAATAGAACCGCTCAAACGCGGAAATCTAATCAATTGTTTGTTTCCTTTGCAGTGAACAAATTGGGTCAACCAGTAACAAAAACTTCCATATCTAAATGGATTAAAGATTGTATCATTTTTATTTATTCACAGGCTAACAAAGACCTCCCCTTTCCAGTCAAGGCTCATTCTACCAGGGCAATGGCTACTTCCGTAGCTTTTCACTCCAAGTTATCAAGAGATGATATTTGTGCTGCAGCAACCTGGACTTCTCCGCACACTTTCATTTCTCATTACAAATTGGATGTGGTTTCTCGAGGCAGAGCTTCCTTTGGTTCCACAGTTCTCAGGAGTGTTTTCCAATGAGCCACCCGGGATGTAGGTGCTAGGGACGCTGTCCCATCTGTCATGAATGTAGGCGAGTTAGGATCCCATTACATCTTTTAGTTATGTACTTACCATAACCCGGATGTATGGGATCCATCTACTACATTCATAAGTACCCACTCTCCTTCCCCTTCCATTTGGATTTAGAGGAGCTGTAGTCCCTTTTTTTTAGGTCACTTTTTCCCTCTGGGGG